>NW_026129234.1:0-82464 GCF_022985175.1 Labeo rohita
GAAGGTACATACATATTTACATGTCTCCTAGAAGACAATATAAGTACAATTTACCCTGATCATCCAATTCAAAAGTTTACACTCCCCGGCTCTTAATGCATCGTGGTGCTTTCCTGAGCATCAGTGAATGTTTTCATCTTTTGTAATAGTTATGTATGACTCCCTCAGTTGTCCTCAGTGTGAAAAGATGGATCTCAAATAATGTGCAGGAGCTGGATGATTTTTCTGAAGAACAGCAGGCAGTTGAACTGCTCAGGACAAACAAAAGACATAAGCAACTATCACGAAACATAAAAACAGTCATGGATCATCCAGGAAAGAACGCACAGTATTAAAGAAGTCCACTTTCAGAACAAAAATTTACAGATAATTTACTCACCCCTTTGTCATCCAAGATGTTCATGTCTTTCTTTCTTCAGTCAAAAAGAAATTATGTTTCTTGAGAAAAACATTAAGGAATTTTCTCCATATAGTGCCCTCAGCTGGGATCGTTTAGAGCCCTTTGAAGCTACATTTAAACTGCATTTTGGAAGTTCAAACTTGGGGGCAGAAAGAAAGAAGAAAGAAAGACATGAATATCTTGGATGACAAGGGGGTGAGTAAATTATCTGTAATTTTTTTTTTTTCTGAAAGTGAACTTCTCCTTTAAGATACATATGTATGTAAACTTTTGAATGGAGTAATTTTTATATATTCTGTTATTATTTGGTCTTGTGGAGTATAAATAAACATCTGTTATGTGAAATAGCTTATTCAGGTCAGTACTAAGTAAAAAATAACATGCAATTTTCATGATCCTTATTATTTTGATAAAATTACTAACATTTTGCATATTCTGCAAAGAGTATGTAAACTTATGACTACAACTGTACATGATCATTGTACATTAAACTTAAACACTCAGAAACCAAGAAACCAGAAACTAATGGTGCAGAAACCTATAATGCAAACTCAAAGTCTAAAAAAAGCCTATTTCCTCAAATAAAAGTTAGAGACTTACTTTCTCAGTAGAACACTAAAGACCCATGGTCCCATGGGGATTCATACAAGACAGCTGGTGCATGGCGATGTAGTGAAGTCTTCTGTGAAAAAGAACTGAACATTATTTACAACATTATTGCCTGTAATCCACAGTCTTGGGAAAACAGTCCTGGAGTGCAAATGTTCTGTCACATAATGACATACAGTACTTGTCTAGTTTGTAAATGTTACAATTTGTAAATGTTCACAGTGAAGACTCTTCTGCTCACCAAGGCTGCATTTACATGCTCGAAAATACAGTAAAAACACTAAGTGTCAAATAGTTTTGAAAAAGTTTGTAAAAGACATTTTAAAAAGTAATTTACTGATGTGAAATTTTAGCATCATTACTGAAAATCAATATATTAGAATGATTTCTGAAGGATCATGTGACACTAAAGACTGGAGTAATGATGCAGAAAATTCTGCTTTGATCACAGCAACTAATTACATTTTAACATATATATATATATTTTAAGAGAAAAAATTAGTTGGCGTTCTGTATTAAAGCTTTAACATTATAAAACCATATATAAAAAGTTAGTGTAAGCAATGTCATAATAACAGCGTATCTAAAAGTATGAGACAATAATAAACAATAATAAACAAAAAACATAGGCCTACCATTAGGAGCTGTGCTTGCACAAGTTCTGCACGATCTTCTTCATCAATATGCTCTGCATCTCATTCGGTCTCAAATTGATGAGCAATATAGACGACGCCATTGTTTACAATACAACTGGCCGCTGATGAGGGGCGGGACGTTTAGACGTGCACTATAGGTGGTTTAGCCAATCACAACACACTCAGCCAGCTAACCAATCAGAGCCCATTGCGAACTTCTGAGGGAGGGCCTTCACAGAAACAGGAAATTGACCGGCCATTTTTATGCTAGCTGAAAAGCAGTGGAAAATAAAGGCAAAATTATGAAGCATGAAGACGTTGCTTTGCACCCCATAAACACAGTAAAGCCTTCGAAAAGATCCATTAGTCCACCGCTTTAAGTGGTGCCTGATTCATCAACAAGTAGTTCAGATTAGTTAAAACAAATAAGTTTTATTACCTCAAAAACAAGTTACAGGAACTCAAAATATCTAAGTTAGCAGAACTTTTTTTTTTTTTTTTTTATAAAGAAGTTTACTGTACTTAATCTGTTTAAGTATTTTGAACGTTTGGGTTTACAGTGTGGATATTCTTCTTACATAAACACATTGATTCACTTCAGGAGTCCTTTATTAAACACCCGGAGCCATATGGAGTACTTTTTTTTATGATGGATGGATGCAGTTTATTAGACTTCTGTTGGACTGTTAAACCCATTTACTGCCATTACAAAGCTTGAAAGAGCCAGGACATGTTTTAATATAACTCTGACTGTATTCGTCTGAAAGAGAAAAGTCATATACACCTAGGATGGCTTGAGGGAAAGTGATTCATGGGATAATTTTTATTTTTGGGTGAACTATTCCTTTAAGCAGCAAAATGTAATGCTTTTCAGTGAATAACAACACATTTCTGTCTGTTCTTTAAAGCTATTCAGAAGACTTGTAATATAATGAAAGAGTCATATGGACTAATTTAAGGATGTTTTAAAGTTGCCTTTGTTCTTGTTGGAATTGTTGAATTGGAAACACCCGCATGAAAGTTCTTTTAACTTCTCCAGTGTGTTCCACAGAAAAAAAATAAATAAAAGCAAACAGATTTAGAACACCAGTGAGTAAATGGTTTATGCAAGTCGCTCTGGTGCAAATGATTGTTTTAATGATTGTTTTTGAAACAAACGATTTTTCCTCTATACTTTTCTTGGACATAGAGCAGAATGTGCAGGCTGTTTTTTTATACTGACAAGCTCCAAAAACACCACAAAAGAAGAAGAAGAAGAAAAAAAAACATAAAAGCAATCTATAAAGGGCAATTCAGAATTTTGTCTTTTGTGATGAGTGAAGAATTGTGATGGTAGAATTGTCATTTCTGAGTGAACTAAAGGCCGTTCATACTATAATTTTAAAGTTTTAACATTCATTCAACTATGTACAGAGGTTACGTTAGACTTTAGCATTGTCCGTCATTTTGACAGACAGGATCGCAAAAAATCTGTCACTTAAAACAGTTAATTTCTTTTATTTTTGTTTACATTTTCATTTTTAATCATGAACCTACAGGACAATATAGGCTGTATATATTTATTTTGAAGAGAACAGATGAACAGAGACTTTTCAACACCACACCCCTAGTGACATAGTGTGCCTCCCATCCAATAATAATAAGCGCAATAGGCTAAGCTTTGTGTTACTTTTGATATGAAACTCAAGATTTCATATTCTGTCCATTTCATTAGAAAATTCAAACAATAAATACCATTTTGGTGGTCTTTAATGTGGTGTGATAGATCGTTGTAGCTTCTGTGTACTCGCCTGTGCGTAATCAAACGCATAGCAAATGATTCGTGACGGTTTCGTTTTTGTTCTGGATCCCCTGCTCTGCTGCTACACTGGAGCGCACTCACCACCAACTGTACAGAGGTGGGAATTAGAGTTACAAATTACAATAGATCACCCTCAGTGATAAAAAGAATTCTGTCAATGATGGACAATTTTCAGTTAACGCGACCTCTGAGTTGGAATCACTTTCAGAATGATTTTTTTTTCTAGCTGATGAACGATAAAAACACTGACAGACAAACAGAATCTGTATCTGTATAAACCTTGTATACATGTTATTTAGAAATGAAAGCATGATGTTTGTGAGAAAAAGTCACAAATGTAGTTACCCATCAGATTTTATTGCATAGATGAACATTTTCATAATGGTGCATAAGAGGTGTTTTATCAGTCTTTCTAAATCTTCCTAAATCTCTCTTTAGAAAGAGTTTACACAGTATTATAAAAATGACCCTTCACAAAAATACACTGCCTAAAGAGCGGAAGGATATAACCTAAATAATATGCTAATCTGAGTCTAAAACACAATCACACAATCATTTTAATACAAACATAGAGAATATTCATAATATTTACATAAACAACTACAAAAGCAGGAAACTGCCTAGTCAAAATGAATAACTAGCGTAAGTGAGTGAGGATAGAGGATATACTACTGTGAATGTTTAAACAAGACTGTAACAGCATACATATATTACAATCTGAATTAAGACCCTTACTCAAACTTCATAACACCTTCAAAGCCGTGGTAAGTGAACGGCTCCAGTGTAGAGCTGCACTGATCCTTTTCCAGACACGCAATTTTGTTGTACTCACAGTCACTCTCAGTGCCTGGACTAAAATACATTCCATCAGGTGAGTGGATGGACGGATCTTCATCAAAATAGTTGTGCGGCCTAAGGATGACACCGCCACCGTTGCCTACAGTAACCGTGTTGGGGATGTCTTCTGCATGCGGAATGTGCAGGAAACCCGCGGTCACCCAGGCAACTAAGTCCTTTAGAAGACATAATGAAGTTTAAGTCATTATTTGCATTAAATAAAAGTATCTGCTAAAATAAAAGCAGTACACTAATACCTCATTGACGATCGCCTCATCATCTTCAATATATTTACTGAAGTCAACGAATGGGGACCACATGTAATTCTGACTGTACAGACTGCTACTAGTCTGCTCGTTATCTTTATGCTTGGTTATAGCAACTTTATACCTAGAAGAAAGAAAGAAAGAAAGTGAATGGGCGAGAAGCTAAAGGAATAAATAACATATCTGAAACACACATCTGTCTCAGTATTGCGTGCATGAGTCAAAACACTGAGGTCTTACCGAGCCCAGGACATGGACTTCTCTGTGGACTCACTTTCAGGGAGGTGATCGCCAGCAAAGCTCACCACCTGAAGCCTGTAAGAGCGATTGTGGCCCCAGCGATTAGTTTTATCACTGGCTATATGAAGGTAACGGGGTGTTTTGGCACTGTGAAGCAACGCTGCTTCTTTTTCTGTCTTGAGTTGATTCTCCACCAGTTGTGGTATCTTTGCTTTCTCCGAAGGCATCCATGGCAATGGCACTTCCTCATACACCATGTCTTTAGTCTGAAAAATATTCCTCACACCTTCAAAAAAGAAAGAAAATGTTTTAAACAGTAGATTTTCTGTGGTATTCTTTGCAGGCTGATGGCTATGTTTTCTCTATAGTCAGTTCTGTGTGAGATCAGTTTTAATATGACTAAAATAAAGGAATCCACAGAAGCAAGACTCTGCTGTAGACCATTGTGAGATTCTTAAAGGGATAGTACACCCAAAAATCTGTCATCATTTACTCCTCATGTTGTTCCAGTCCTGTATAATGTGTTCTTAATATACAATCAAAAATGTCTGTTACTTGCCCATACAATTAGTTTAATTATATTATTACATTTATATTTTGGGCAAACTATCCCTTTGAAAACATGAAAAAATATTCATAGATACTGATCAGACAAAGCCACAAAAAGGGTGTGTATGACATTTCTATGACTTATACATCAGTTAGCTCTTCTCAATGCCGCAGTCAAATCGAGCAACATACAGACAAATGAAAAGCCTATATTATGTTAGTGCTGTCAAACGATGAATAACATCCAAAATAAAAGTTTTTGTTTACATAATATGTGTGTATACTGTGTATATTTCTTTTGTAATACACACACACACATACAGTTTATATATTAAAAATATTAATGTGTATTTCCATGTATATATTTATATTCAAATAATTGTTATTTTATATAAATAGTTTTCATATATAAACATAACACATTTTTCTTAATTATATACATGCATGTGTGTGTACTTATATATAAATATACACAGGATACACACACACACACATACATATACTATGTAAACAAAAACTTATTTTGGATACGATTAATCGTTTGACAACACATTTCTAATGCGACGTTGTCTAATTTATAAGCCTTCATTATTTATTGCAAATGTTCAGTAGCTGATATCTCCACTGATTAAAATGTAATTAAAATGCCTGTAAATAAAAGTGACTCTATATTGTACCTTTAGAAAATGTGCTTGTTCATTTTAGCTCTTACCTAAAATATCCAGGTCGACTTTAAAGTTGATAAAATGAGTATGGATGTTTCCAAGGACGTTCTCTGCAACCTGGTGTCCGTACTTCAAGTTTCCATCATCCTTAAAGGAGGATGTAATGTAGCCAGTGGCGTGAACTCTCGCCTCCACGGAGCCGCTCTGGTAGAAAATAAAGTCCCATACGTAATCATAGTTCCCGATAGCAGTAATAGTGCGGAACACCAGAGCGCTGTTTGCCATCCCACCAAAACCATTATGAAAGAAATCTGAGAAGTGTCGTCGCAAAGGTCGCCCAATGTCATGTTCAAAAACGCAGATGGAGTTTCTGAAACGCTGCGTGACGTTTGTGTCAATATAGCGGTACGTGTCTACATAGGTGGCGGCGTACGGACAGTCGATCCCACGTACAAGCTCATGAGCGAAGCGGCCGATTCCGATACTTGAGTCCAGGAACTTCGTGAGGATCATCCCAGGTGTGATAGAGCCGTAGACAGACATCGCCTCCTGCACGCTGAGCTCGTAAGCAATCCTTTCGCCTCTAAACCGAATATCAAACACCCGCATCCCAGTCAGAGAGCTCAACCCAAACGCAAAGCTCCACTCCAGATAAATCACCTGGTTATTTTTAACGCTGTAACGTTTCCCTTGAAGATAATACTGCTGTGGTCCTAAACCAGAAGGCTTGTTCTTTGGCTTCAGTGAAGCGTAATTTGGGATTTCTTTGAAAGTTATCTTTTTTAAACGACCCGCTTTGTAAGTTGTCAGAAACTCATTAATGGTGTTGAAGTATTGACCATTGTACAACAACTTGTCAACTGTCCAGTTTGTCGCGTTGCTGCTTTCGTGATTAATCAGGATCTCGAAGCCCACAGGATGGATGTACATGCCGCTGTAATCGCGGAAAAAAGAGATCCAGGTCTTGCGGTCACCATCTTTGATGCCTCTCGGCATTCCTTCAAACGGCAGCAGTTCCCTTTTTTTTGGGATGTAACCAAAACTTTCTCTCAGAGGGTCTTGAAGTTTTTGAAAAACCTCATTAAGGAGCGTGAAAAGCTGCGCATACTCTCCGATTGTCACCGTGCGGGCTGTGAAGGGTAACTCCGTTGTATTGTATTTCTCCTTAGTAACATCGTGATGAAGTAGTGGACCAGGTAACGGTCCCACCACGTACTCCTTCAGGTACCTGCGCTCGCCGTAGAACACAACGACGCTCGCGTAGCGGGCGGGCTTCGATCCGTTGAAATCCAAGTAGCGCAGCACATCAGCCTTCTTCGGCAGCGAGAGGTCAATTAAAAAGAGGTAATTCTCCGAGGGCTTTGCTAACAACGAATGGGAGATCTTTAACTCTTTTTGTGCCCACATGTAGTCGCGAACAGACTTGTACTCCTCTGGTGTTAGGTCGGCAAAAACCAGACTTTTATCTGAGTGTCTGACTTTTAGGGACTCCTGCGGCTGGGACATGCATTTTGGAAGCCTATTTGAATTTAAGCATATCAACACGATGTTGATTATTACTGAGATAAGTCCCAGAAGTATCAATAAGTATTTTAAGAGAGAATTCATTATTGTAGCGACCAGGCCCCTCTTGTGCTTGAGGGCAACGCTCGCGTCTCCAGCGTGCGAGTGCAGAATGGATCTCAGATACTACAGTATGTTGGTAGTAAATGTTATAACCACACCCACCTGGGCTGCTCCCCCAAAGTACACACACGACCCCAGTGCTTTAATACTATCATATTTATTCATGTTGCATCGGTTTTATTACCAATGCATGATACATGATTCGTAAATGTATTTTTCAGCAGCACTCTAAATTGAATTTGCATCTTTAAAAAGCAAAACACACACACACACACATATATAGTAGTCAACACTTGAAGTGGATCAAAACCTTTCTCAATACCCGTTCTTGTTTTAGAACTTTGTTGAACTTTTTTGATCCACTTCAAATGTTGACTACACATATAGAAGCACATTGAACAAGCAATGTAAACTCAGCAAATAATGTTAACCAAACACATTTAAAATCTTTGCACAGCCTAGCTTCTGGAATTCCAGGCATTAGTAATTTCCCTCGGTTTTCATCACTTGAATCCAAGCTCATTTTCATTGAGGGGAAGAAGGAATGTTACTCAACAGTTCTCAGGTTTGTTTGGATATGGTGCATTTGTGCTTCAGGAAAATAATAAGATTATTTGATAAAGTGTGAGTAAGAAAAGCCTTTTTTTTATGATAATTACTTTGATTTGAGCTTCTTCTAGTTCTTAGAAACACATCTGAATGAATAGAAAACAGGAAAGGGGGAAATTAAGTCTGACCATTCCAAAGTTAAGTTCCCTTTTTAACCGAGGGTCAAAATACAATACAAATACTCCCTCATGCAAACCATGCAACACAGACAATATTTTTAAACGAAAGTTACAACAAAATATCTGACAGTATTTGTATATATTTTGGATTTATGATATCTCCAATATCTCCAAGTTCCCATTTTCATTGCATTCAAATTTCATTTCATGCAGTTTATTCATCTGAACCCAAGGAGCATTTTTTTGTGAGTTATTGAATTCATTAAATGAATAAAATTAAAAGTAAAATGAATTTAATTCAATTTGAATGAAGATCCTGTTTAATTAAAATTCTAGTAGAGACTGCACTGTAAATAAAAGCATCAATCAAATGCAAATATGTAATATATATATAAGTACATCTTGTTTTAAGGATGTTTAGATACTTTTACCACAACACAAAATACTGGCTTGGAATGAAGATAACAAACCAGAAGGATTCTCTGAGAAATTCACTTCAATTACACTTTTGCACAGTCATGCTTACATAAATGTCTATTGAACAAGATTTGCTCCCTTGGTAACTCAGTTCACTCTGTGATCCTATTCTGACAATTTCCAGATGTTCGGCATGAGCAGTATAGACTTTTGTCTATTTCAGTTTCAAACACCAGAAAAGCGGTATATTACATGTGGCGGTGTTTTTGTGAATTTAAAAATAAAATGTAAAAATATTAATGTAGCTATGTTTTTAAATTATACACTTATACATTATATTTATATTCATACAGATTATGATTCAGAAAACAATATTTGTTTGAAATTAGAATATGTTTTTTATTATTACGGTGACCTTAAAATTCCAGCAATAAAAAGTTCTTCCTGAAACTAGTTTTTGTTCACAAATTAAATTACTCCACACTGAAATGCCTCAGGACTTTCTCCATCAATGTTTCTTTTTTCTTTTCAGGAAGCCCCAATACTGCCCACTTGCAGGGTAGGCGTAAGGTTAAAATTACAAGTCTGTGCTGCAGATATGAACCGCAGATGTTCAAAGTGACCTGGAGATTCTGTGCCTATCCAGAGTCTCGTCTGTCTGATTGCATCACAGTTGTTTAACATTCATGTTTAAACATCTCTTGTGTGAACTCTATTTTGCAATAGGATGTGTTGTTTCCCCATCACAGGATGGAAGACAAAAGAGTAAGGAATTTTTCATGTAAAAACAGTGTATTCTTGGGCTCTGTCCTGATCTAGGATGAATCAACCAGTACAGCTCAAGATAAATAGTAAGGAAAAAAAGCAATGCAAAAGCATCAAAATTACATTCACATCATAAATGTATTCATCTAAAAACAATACAATTTTGTAAAAACAATGGATTTGGTGCCCCCTGCTGGTCATAGAATTTACTGCCGCGGAATTTACTTGAAATGTTTAAAATAGACACAAATGAAGAGTAAATATATAAACACACAGAGTGTGTTAAGCTGACTTAAATCAGTGGTGTAATGTAACGAAGTAATAATACTTTGTTACAGTACTTAAGCATTGTTTGGGAGTATCTGTACTTTACTTGAGTTTTTATATTTCAGCCTACTTTTACTTTTACTCCACTACATTTCCTAATTGAAATGTATTATTTTAGGCTACTCCGATACATTTCCCCAAAGCATGTTCGTTACTTACTACAAAATAGTTTGAAGCCAGAAGAACACGGACTGCAGGAAAGCAGGTTTGACGAATCAGTGGTGAAACACCTTTGCTCATGTGCAAAGAAGTGCGCGCACAACCGCGGATGATTCATTTTCCATTTAAGTCGAGTCTGGGGTGAGCGATATACAGTATATCTTCTGCGATAATATGGTAAGTGTTGTTGTAATGATGTGCGATCTGACGTTATCAAGTAGGCTATATAACCAAATCACACACAGAGTGCACGCACTTTGATTTATTAGTCTATTAAAACTCAAATTGTAGACGGCAAAAATGCTTCTATATGAAAAATGCTTCTTTTTATATTTATATAATTTAATATAGCTAAGTTAACCTATATCACACAAAGAGTATCGTTTTTCTATCAACATGATAACCTTAATAATCATGTTATACAAGTTCAGTAAAGCTGCTAATAAAGCATTTCGACTATTTTTCATGTCTTAAATTATTTCAAATATCAGTATTCAGTTTTATGTTAGAAACAAAACATTAGGCCTATTAATGCATCTGTAACTGCAGTTTAAATGCATCCATGTCCCCTCTGAGATACATTAAACTGTGTAAATACACTAATTGCTATTTCAAATGCAGATGTTGGAATGAAAGACACGAAGTACCGAATGAAGTGCTTCTTATTCTTAGCCAAAAATACAAAATGAAAAAAAAAAGAAAAGAGTTAAAACTGAACACAATCTTACTACTCAAGCAGTGTGTGAACATTTATATATATATATATAGCTTCTTTTTTCATTTTGCATTTACTTATATTTTTACTTTCAATACTTAAGTACGTTTAAAATTTTACTTTATTGTACTTAAGTACAATAAATATCACATACTTTAAAGGAGAAGTCCACTTCCAAAACAAAGATTCACATATAATGTACTCACCCCCTTGTCATCTAAGATGTTCATGTCTTTCTTTCTTTAGTTGCAAAGAAATTATGTTTTTTGAGGAAAACATTTCTGCATTTCTCTCCATATAATGGACTGATATGAGTTTAAATTCGGCTTCAAATGATCCCAAATGTGGTTGTAAACGACCCCAGCCGAGAAAGAAGGGTCTTATCTAGCGAGACGGTTGGTTATTTTCATAAAAATATTACTTTTTAATGTCAAACGTTGTCTTGTCTTACTACTTTTTTCCGGTTCATGACAGTTAGGGTATGTCAAAAAACTCCCATCTCATGTTCTCCCTCAACTTCAAAATCGTCCTATATTGTTGTTTTACCTTGTTATGGGTGTTTGATCTTCTTTGCATGTTCACTTTGTAAAGACTGTGTCAGTACTTCTGCAGCAATGTAGGATGATTTTGAAATGATTTTTGAAATGAGGGAGAGAACCCAATTGGAGTTTTTCGACATACCCTAACTGTCTTGAGGCAGAATACACAGAGCTCAGGGAGAGCAAGACAAGACGAGCATTTGAGAGCGTTTGTAAAAAGTATTCAAATTGTATTTTTTTTTTTTTTAATGAAAATAACTGATCGTTTCGCTAGATAAGATCCTTTTTCCTTGACTGAAATCATTTACAACCGCATCTGGGATCGCTTGAAGCTGCCTTTAAACTGCATTTTGGAAGTTCAAAATCGGGGCACCATATTATATAGAGAAAAATGCTGAAATGTTTTCCTCAAAAACATAATTTCTTTACAACTGAAGAAAGAAAGACATGAACATCTTGGATGACAAGGGGGTGAGTACATTATATGTGAATCTTTGTTTTGGAAGTGGACTTCTCCTTTAAGAATTTTACTCAATTAATATTCTAAACGGTGACTTCAACTTCTACCAAAGTCATTTTCTGGTAAGATATCTGTACTTTTACTTAAGTATGGCTTTCAGGTACTTTATACACCACTGACTTATTAGACTTATTAAACTGATTAGATGAATAAATCATTCAACTGATGAGTGATCAACAAAGTGATATTGTAAACAGATGTTTTAAGAGAAGGGTAGAGAAACTGGACAGATTACATAATTAACCTTTTGCATAATATTCTTGCTAACAAAGAGCGATGCAAAAGCATTGGTATGCTGATTTAAAAAAAAAAAAAAAAAAAAAAAAGCCGAACTTGCATATAGTGCATAACAACTTACAAAACAAGACATTTTCCACCATATGATTTGTAATTTCACCTGAAACTCCTATCCAAATGTGATCCTGGACCACAAAACCTGTCTTAAGCAGGGGTATATTTGTGGCAATAGCCAAAAATACATTGTATGGGTCAAAATTATCGATTTTCTTTTACGCCAAAAATCATTAGGATATTAAGTATGAAGATATTTTGTAAATTTCCAACCATAAATATACCAAAACTTAATTTCTGTTTAGTAAAATGCATTGCTAAGAACTTCATTTGAACAACTTTAAAGGCGATTTTCTCTATATTTAATTTTTTTTGCACCCTCAGATTCTAGATTTTCAAATAGTTGTACCTTGACCAAATATTGTCCTGTCATAACAAACCATACATCAATGGAAAGCTTATTTATTCAGTTTCCATGTGTTTGTAAATCTCAGTTTCAAAAAAATAAATCGACCCTTATGACTGGTTTTGTGGTCCAGGATCACAAATACGAAGGCATGGGAAAGCCATGCTACGATGAGACCAATTTACATGAATAAAGTAAACTATCACTATCAAATCTGGAAAAATAGCCTAGATTTTTGACAATTCCAAAAAGTGTTGCGATAATACTCAGTACGTAGCATCCACAATACACAGACAAGAATAGCTTACGTGAAAACAAAACAAAACAAACAAAAAATAACAAAAAGGAATATAATACCATAAAAAGTAATATTAAGAACACAGATTTTTGACAAAATTGAGACGTTCTATTCCTTGAAGTAACAGAACGTTGCTATGCAACAAAAACAAAAATCTACTATGGGTGCTGCGCACTGATGCTTCACGTCATAGCTGTTATTACATATCTTTAGCAGACGACTTTGTATTGACCAATCAGAAGCCGGAACTATATTTTAAAAAAATAAACTACGTCCAGCCCCTGGTACGTAGGCTACATTTTAAGTGCAGGGTGAATCACAGACTAAATAACCAACTTTCTTTATTATTATTATTATTTATGGATTAAATTATTTACGATAACAGCAATTTGTAAAAGCTGTGCTAAGTAAGTATTTTTCGTCAACAGTCACAAATTTACCCTTTGAACCGAATATAATGAAACTGCCCTGCCCATTAGATTGTTTCGCTTTGAATGACGTCAGACATTTTCCTGTCAGCTGATGCAGTGGGCGTGTTTACGTCGCTGATGTAAACAGAAAGGACCATTTTGATCAGAGAAATCTAGAAGCCAGCGTACAGTAACTCATCATAGCTTTTCTGTTTTCACCTATGCAACGCCTTAAATAGCACTCGCGCCATGGACTTCTATATCAACCTGAAGGTGAATTTCCGAGGGAATGCGAAGAGTTTCTTGCTGTCTGGCTCGGAGACGAAGAGTTGGGAGTCTATGGAGGCCATGGTAAGCAGAGGATGATGAGGTGATGTCAGTCTGATCACTCACCTTGATGCCGCAAAGCCTTTCACCCCGAAGTCATCCGACGTCTGGATCATACGATTAGAGTAGTGTTACTAGACATCTGCTGTAACATTCACTACTCAGTGTGCTGCTTCGACGAGCGGAATGGCGTAAAAGCTAAATCATTTTTAGAAAGAATGGGCCAAGCGACCATTTTGCCGAAAGCCCACGAATTAAATAGCAGCCATATTTACATCTAACAAAGTATATTAAATCTGACTTGCGCAGACCTTCCATCGATTAGACCATAATTACAAACGGGTTTGGCACCTTGTGAGGAGAGGGAACACCTGTCACGTCCGTGGATCCCAGCGCTAAGCTGTTAACTCACTCACGGTCTCAAAACCTACTAAGCGCCCTTAGCAGACAGCATGATAGGTGCGTAGATACCTAAAATGCTGTCTAGGTATGTAGCTTACTAGGTTTTGAAACACTGACTGCAAAGCTAGTTCAAGCAAATGTCATTTGGTGGTTTACTTAAAAGCATCGTGCAAGCGTGTCAGTTTGGAATAATGTACAGTCAGCTGTTAGACATTGCTATAGGCCAAATATCACCCTGAAGGGGTTTACATAAACCCATTTATTACAAGGCTATTTACCAAACAACAATATTAATTTGAGTTGAAAATTGTATTTATTTACCTTACTTGTGGAGACCGCGGAGAAACCGGACACCAGTATGAAACAGGTAATATGGTTGAGAGGTCGGTTGGCCTTGCTGGCTAACGGTCATTATTCAAAATATTTGCCCGCGGAATGTCGCCATTGGCCAATTAGAATCAAGTATCATCTAAAGTTTATGTAAATCCAATCAAACTACTTAGTCTTCAAAAAGTAGGTATTGTGTTGACTTTTGATATCCTTTCTTCTTCAGGTGAAGAGGTCTTTTGGCCTGTGTAATTTGCAGCTGACATATTTCGATGAGGAAAATGAAGAGGTGAGGGTCAAGTAAATATTTATGATGTTGCTTGCATGACACTGTTAATAACTGTTTTTATTACGAAAGCTTGAGACCTACGTAATAGAGTATTGTTCATATTATTAGTTAATTTCTACATCATAATTGTGTATGTAACTCTTTCAGGTATCAATCAACAGTCAATGTAAGTAAAATGACTTAATCTGTATATAATAAAATAAACACAATGTATATTTAAACCCCGCAAGACATTGATTGAAATTGTTTTCTTTTTTCAGTGGAATATGAAGAAGCCCTGAAGGTAAAGAATTGTTGCTTACTCACTGTTTACTGCATATAACTCAACTAGAGCAGCAATGCAGGGGGCTTCAGAAACCTTTGAGAGTAGCCGATAAGAATTAAAATAGTTTAAAAATATATAAATATATTTAAACAAACGATTAAAATACTAAAATAAAGATGTACAACATTAAACCAACATCATATTTCTGAGTTTATTTTATCTGATTACAACAGAAGTACCAGAGGTACGTGTCTAAGATAGGAGGGACTTTGAATATCGCTTTAGACAAAGGGGGAGTCAAAAAGGTTGGGTAGCACTCATTTAAAGTCAATAGGGTGGCTACCGTGTATGAAATCCACTGTTTTGCAGTTAACAAATTTTCAAAAGGAAATGCACTACATTGATGCACTGTGTCATTGTTTGTAATTGAAGAGTGCTGCACGACAGGGAAACAGACTACAAATGAATGTGTATGAGACGAGGGGCAGTAGATCCACAGTGCCAGGACCGGGCCCACCACCAGGGTCAGCGGTAGGCTTGGGCCAGGTGAAACCTGGTACTGTTGGAGAACCCAAGAAGGGATTCAGGCCTCCTCAGCACTGCCCTACTTTGGCACAAGTGGTGAGTCGAAAAGTTCAGGCCGCAGTCCCAGAGGAAGGATTGGTAAGATTTTATAACCCAATGGTTTTACACAATCACAGAAGTAGCCACAGATGTTCACTATTGTTGTATGAAATTCTAGGTTGCAGTTTACTTCGAATGGTGCATTATAATATTATAAATAATCTAAATGATAAAACATCCATATTCTGATGCTTAAACCAAATAATGTAACTGAATTCTAATTATTTAGTCTGCATGAAATGTGATATACATTTGATAAAGGTGTCCAAATTGATGATTATTACAATTTCCACCATAAATTCTGCATTAATATCCAGCTTTTGTTTTAAAGGTAATCGTAAATGAAGTCAAAGGTGGGAAGGCAGAAGATAAGACCCCTCCAGCTTGGTTCACTTCATACATGGAAAAGGTATGAGTAACAAGACATTAAAATCCCCATGAAATCAAAGTTTTTTGGCTTTTAGTATGAATATGTTAGCCATAAGGTTATCTATAAGGTCGTGTGCTCCAAAACAACAAAACGTTTCGCGTTTACAGCATTTAAAACTTACAGTCTCTCACTTCCGCCAATATGAATCAACGATTTTGATGACATGAATGTCATGTAGTGCACAATGTAGGAGATAGGGAACGATTCAGACAGTGTAAATATGCTTTCCATTGGGGCAAATGAGTTCAGGTTTCATGTTGTGGCACGCAAACCGCGGCAGCACAGTCTACTCTTGACTTTGGCTCTGGTCCGGGGACTGACGCGATCGCACGGAGCAGATCATATGCGCGAGTCGACATGTATTAAACTACACAGCCTCAGCATGATTATGATCACTATTTTGTTTTAGTGAGAGTTTGATACTGAATCTATGGGGTAATCTGTTAGACTGTGTCTGTCATAAGATGTCAAATGCGGCTTTACCGAGCTCAACAGCTCTGGCCAGTGCAGATATAAATGGAGTGCTATTGGCTATTTTAAAAAGAGATGGGGCTGTTCGATATGTCCCACATTGTTTTCCTGTTTCAGTTAAAATTATGTCACCTCATAGAATAACGCCGCTTGTTTCAAGGCACTTCAGTGGACCTTTAAAATTCATAATTCATGTTTTCTAAAAGCAAGTTATTGGTCTTATAACTATAATTAATAATTGAACACCAAATCAGCATACTAGAATGATAACTGAAGGATTGTGCAGATGTTTTATTTTTAAATATTTGCTTTGACCTTGAAATTTTTTATTCAAAATGTCATAACTTGATCTTCTGGTGCAATAGCAAACCTGTGTCGTATGCAGAACTTCTCAAATAATTTTGTCTGCATAAACTTTCATATCTGCCTTTGTCTAATCAACAGCCGATGAATAGAACTATATCCTCACAACACATTTTATATAATCTGCTTGGATGTAAACTAAATATGAAAGTATCTGTTGCTACTTCCATTTCATTGCAGTTCTAAGAATTGACAAATGTTCTCGCAGTGTTTAAAAGGATAGTTCACCTAAAAATTAAAATCATTTACTCACCCTCAAGTTGTTCCAAACCTGTGATAGGGTCATGTGGAATCCGTTTAATTTTTTTATTAATTTTTTTTTTTTTTTCCAAATTCCATTTTTTTTTTTTTTTTTTTAATTTTTCTGGATTCCATTTTTTTTGACATTTAAATTTTTCTAGACCGTGTTTTGACTCTGTAAATTAAAAAATATAAATTAAAAAGGGTGTCTAATTAATTGAAATCATGAAACGTACACAAATTAACAGCGATTTATTAAAAATGTAACAAAAATCAAAATTTTAAGGCCCTTTTTTTCAAATTCAGTTTTATTTTTAAATAAAATAAATCCCAGTAAATCCCATTTTTTATGACCGGGTTCTGCGATTCCGCCCGTGTTTTCCAAGTTGCAGAAATGATAGGTTTTTACTGTATGTCTGACCTTCATCTGTTGAATAAAAGAAGATATTTTGAAGAATGTGGATAACCAAACAGTTTCTGGTCCCCATTGACTTCCACAGTATGGAAAAAAATACAGAGGAGGTCAATGGGGACAAGAAACTCATATATGTTTGAAACAACATGAAGGTGAGTAAATGACGACAGAGTTTTCATTTTTGGGTGAACAACCATTTAAAGTTTAATTCTGATTTAGTTTTAGCAGTGGATACAAAGTCTAATATTGCAAACATTTGTGTCTCTATTTTTCTCTCTTCAAAATACGATAACTGCCACAGTTTAAGGACCAGGTGGTTAGAGAGGCAGTAGAGAAGATTTGTAGGGAGTTCTCTGGACAGTGCTGCATCCATAAGCCGGTGGGAGCAGAGGCTCAGGTTCCTGAGGTCACATCATCCACTTTACCTGGGGCCCCAAGTTCGGCTCCAGCCTGCAGCAGCTGTCGGGGCCAGACCGCAGGCGGTGGATACCAATGCAGGTTAGAGAGATCTCAATGAGGTGGATGCCTGGATCTTATGCTAAAATAATTGCCTCTGTGGCAGATTTCAAAAGTGAACATATTATGATTGAATAAGAAATATTATAGATACCTGGTCTAATGTGTCCCTTTAATTTTGTGTTTCATCATGTTTGGTTTCTTTCTGCACAGTGTGTGCACCTCCTGCACTCTGTGTGAGCCTTGCAGCTTCTCACATGATCCAAGCCACAATCTTGTGAGAGCCAGAACTCCCCTGTCTATTCCTGAGCATGGCTCCCCAGCACCAGATCACAGCAGGTGGGCAATTGTCCGTTGCTTCGGCGTGTCTTGGTGTTAAAGTTCAGAATAGTTAAACATATTTTGCTCTCCCATTGAAGGTTCTACAGAAGGGGGGACCGGAGCTTTCGCAAGGCCGAGAAGCAGCGTCTTAAAGCGGAGAAGCGCCAGCTCAAGGCGGAGGTAAAAGAGATCAGGAAGCAGCTGAGGATGGAGAGGAGAGGGCTGCAGTGGAGCACCGCTGGAGAAGGAAGCTCTTCACCTGTCCTGCTGCAGCCACGTGCCACACAGGCAAACAGCCCAGAGTAAGAGCTTACACCCCTTTACCATCTGAGGAAGAGTATGTTATTGGGGGTAGTTTACCCAAAATTTAAATTTCTGCCATTTACTCAACCTCATGTTGTTCCAAACGGGTATGATATCATTTTTTTAAGAATCATTACTGCCATGAGCTAAAATAAATTAATAAGGACACATTAATTAAAAAACAAAAGTGACTGTAAAGAAATTAACAATATTACAAAATGTTTATATATATATTATTGATATAATATGATATAATATAATTTATATTACATATAAATTGGCTGATCACAACAGTTTAAAATGTAATTAGTGATAATAAGATGCCATTTAATTTATACTCTTTTGGTTGCAGTCGTCCTAAACGTCCATGCCCGCTGGCTGTGCCAGCTATGACAGCTCTACTCCTGGATGAAAATTTGCCTGATGGATCACGTCTGCGTCCTGGGACCAAATTCATCAAATACTGGAAAATGAAGAACAGTGGCAGAGTGTGCTGGGACTCTGAGACCAAGGTACGCTCTCACTCTTAAACAGACACACACAAATCTGTATACACACACAATAAAAACTCTGATCCTGATCATGTCCCATTTTGGTCTCAGTTAAAGTTCATGTGGGGGAACTTGGCAGTGGGCTCTGGTGAAAGATGGCGGGAGGTTGCAGTACCCACACTTCAGCCAGGTCAGGTGGGTGTCATCAGCGTGGCTCTTTGTGCTCCGACGTTAGAGGGCACCTATACATCCCACTGGCGCCTGGCACACAGAGGAGAGCAGTTTGGACCACGTGTTTGGTGCAGCATCGTTGTGGATCCCCATGCTCCTACAGCTATCTGTGCTGATGGGCTACTGGTGTCTCCCTGTGTCACCCCGCAGGTAAGACAACAGTCCGGTGACACTCTCAGCCACTCCGGAAAACTGCTTTATATATGCAGTTATTCTAATGTACATAGGAATATGTAAAATAGTAGGGAAGCATTTTCAGCAGAAAATGGCATTTTTGTTTTTTTGGCCAAAATAAAAAAAAAACGGTTGAAAATATATGGTTCAGAGAGCAGGTTTCACTCTCCTTCTAGCCATCGTCACTGCTCATGTACTGCACATACTCACCGGAAATACAAAGCACCAACAGGAAGTTTCTATGTAGTATACTTGTTCCTGTTTGCAGTAGCACTACTGTTCTGTAACATGGCAACACTGGTAAAATGACGCTACCTTCTTGTGATGCTCTGCTCTGCTAGAACTTTACATTATATGGATAATCAGCCAAAAAATAAACAAAATCAGTCAAATCTGAATAAAAATAATATATTGGTATTTAATATGAATATATTTTCAGTAAAATGTTATTGTGTTACTTTGAATAAACCTGTGGTTATTTTATTTGCTTGTATTTATTTTTTTTAAATTCAGTATCTTTAAAATTTTAGTTAAAGTAAATAGTCATACAAAATTGCAATATATTATTTAATAAAATAACACATTATAAAATTATTATTAAAAAGCTGTTTCAGTTTTGTTTTTTTGGCCAAGTGCAAACAGACATTTTTGGTTTTGGTTTCAGCCCAGAATTTTTATTTCATTGCATCGGTCAAATTAGTGTTATTACCATAAGATATATATATATATATATATATATATATATAATATATATATATATATATTTTTTAATATTTTTTAAAAATTTAAATAAACAATGAACAATACAATTATTACACTATTTATTAATCTTTGTTAATGTTAATAAAATACACATAATAATAAACTCAAAAACTATATATAATAGAAACTAAACTAAATTGAATGGACGAACAAGTTTCCCTGGGTCATATATATTTTTTGAAAATTGTTTTTCCACTGTGGCCCAGAAATAATATCTTTTAGTGTTTTTTGGCCAGTATAGAGCTATTGTTAGCTTAGTTTTTTATTATTTTCATTTTCTCCTGTGGTCATTTTCACCGTCTGGCACTTTCAGGAGAAGTCTTCCCGTACGCTTGAGAGGGAAGAGAAATGCCGGGCCTCAAGGGAACAACTGCTTTTGTCCGTAAACCAGGACTGTGATCAGGAATTCTACATTCCATCTGTGGACTTACTCACAGCTCAGGTATGACCGAACAGTCATGTTTGCCATGTTTCATGAACAGTTTGACTCCATTGTCAATTTCACACTCCCTACTTTGTTTTTTTTTTACTTAGGACTTACTGTCTTTTGAACTGCTGGACATCAACATTGTGCAAGAGTTGGAGAGCGTGCCTAACAACACGCCTGCAGGTAACTTCAAATCTGGAATAAGTTTGTAAGGTGTTGCTAAAAAGTAGAATGAACAGCTTTTATGGATTATGCATATTAATTTTGAACAGTAACGTTTACATAAAAATGATATAGATTTCTAATATTCTCTCTTTCTCTTCATCTCTGTAAATATATAAAGACATTACTCCATGCATATCACCTCTGCCCCATGAGGGACCTCACCAGGAGAAACCAACACTGGGGCTCATTCAAGAGGAAACAGAAGCCCAAGGGGTCAGCAGCATCCTGGGTAAACATTAAAGCACCACTTTTCTCTATGTATTACTGTGAGTGATTGTGTAGCTTTTTATATTTGTGAACTTTCTCTGATGTCATACTCACAGACGTAGCCCAGGGCACAGAGTTAGAGGGCATCCCAGCACAAGAGAAAGGAGAGGAGAGCATCATTGGGCCTCAGTTTGTCAGTCCATCTGTTATCCGCTCTCTCACCCTTGAAGTGACCCGTGAACTAGCAGAACATGGGGCACTTTGTGGGAGATGCCCAGCTAAAGGTTTGTGAAGGCAGTAGTGAGAAGATGCACCTTTCTTGCTTTTCCTGGAAATTACGGTATTTTTATAATAGGTGTAACTACTCTGTGAATACTTAAAAAAAAAAAAAAAAAAAAAAAAAAAAAACCTGTACTGATACTTTTTTTTTATTTTAGCGTTGACTTGACATAAAGTACTTTTAATATCCCTAGTAATCATTTTGTAGTAAAACTATACACTATTGTTTAAGATTTTGAAAAATTAATACTTTAATTTATAAAGAATATATTAAACTGAATCAAAGTTACAATAAACACGTTTCTAATGTTACAAAGGACTTATCTTAAAAAATTACTTTCTTTCAAAATTCTGTTTTTATGCACAAAAACACCTTAACAGCAGTACAGTAATGTGTATTATTAGCAGTTTTTGTATAGAAGGTAGGTAAAAAGTGCTTTTAAAATAATTTTTACCTTTAATCTTTCCCATTTTAAGTGGTGCGTCCAGCCCCCCAAGGTTCAATGTCACTTTGTGAGAGGATGTCAGAAAAGGTTTCAGAAACAGGGCTAATATCTGCTCCAGCCCCACTAAAAGTAGAGATGGCACGGATCTCCAGCCCTGCTTCACCACAGACAGAGACCACTGATATAGCTGCTCCCCTGCTGATGCTTCCAGCAGAGCTCATTAGCACAGGTAACGGGGAATTAAGAATATTTCTGTAATATTGCAAATTATGTAATTGTCTAAAGGTGATTCAAACAACTTATTACCAAAAACAGCAATTTTTTAGCCATTAAAGTGAATGCTCTTATGTTTAGATGAAGGTCACGAGTCTGACATTGAGCAGATCCTGGTGGAGCCTGCAGGTGGAGATCCAGTAGAAGAGGGAGAGGAGGAAGTGGATAAGAAAGAGCAAGTGAAGGACACTGAAGCAGCTAAGGAAACCCGCAGCAGAACTTCATCTGCATCTTCAGAAGACTACATCATCATCCTCCCTGATTGCTTTGACACCAGCCGTCCACTAGGAGAGTCCATGTACAGCTCAGCCCTGTCGCAGCCTGGAGAAGAGCCAGCAGAGGGGGACAAACTAGAATCAGTGGAGACCCCAGAGCTCCAGAGCCCTGTTGTTGCTGCTGTTGCTGCTGTTGTTGCCGATGCAAATGACATGCTCTGTGCCTCCCAGACTCTGGACGCTGTGCCGCTCACCCCTGTGATTGTAGTGGCACCGCGACCCTCGGTCAAAACCTGGTAAGTTTATATAGAGGACACATCAGCAGTAATAAATTGGGTTTAGACAAAGCCTGCACCAGGGAAACTACATCGGGGGGCATTTATATTTCTAAGGGCTTAAATCATGTTAACTGGGGTGCAATTGCTTTCACATGCCCACTGTTTTTTCATATTCACTTTCGCTTTTAAAATCCATTACGTTCAGCATGTTTGCCCCTCTTGGTGTCAGCCCTGGGATCAGAGCAGGGTCAGGGTCTATTTAAATATCAGCACTGTGTTGTTTATGATGAGGGAACTCGCAAGCCCGTGCAATCAACACAGCTCCGGCGTTTTCAGTGCTAAATAATCTGAGCACGTCTGATTGGCTAATGCGTTCCTAAATTCAACAGAACCACGTTTGATTGGTTACAAGGCTCAACGCTGCACAAAACAGCACGTAAAAGCAATCTAATGCAGTGTAATTCCGCATATTTATGCATTTTATTCATTTTCACATTTTATTTTAATTGTGACAACCATAATACATTGTTAAACAGTGTCTTGACTTTGTCTTGGAATTTATGCCACAAGCCCTCTTTAAAGGAGAAGCCCACTTCTAGAACAACAATTTACAGATAATGCACTCACCCCCTTGTCATCTAAGATGTTCATGTCTTTCTTTCCTCTTAAAGAAATTGTGTTTTTTGAGGAAAACATTTCAGGATTTTTCTTCATATAATGGACTGATATGGTGCCCTGATTTTGAACTTGCAAAATGCAGTTTAAATGTGGCTTCAAACGATCCCAAATGCGGTTGTAAACGATCCCAGCCGAGAAGGAAGGGTCTTATCTAGTGAAACAATCGGTTATTTTCATTAAAAAAATACTATTTAAATACTTTTTAATCTCAAATGCTCGTCTAGTCTTACTCTCCTTGAACTGTGTGTATTCTGGTTCAAGACAGTTCGGGTATGTCGAAAAACTCCAATCGTATTTTCTCCCTCAACTTCAAAAATCTTTTTAAAACCATCCTACATCGCTGCAGAAGTACCGACCCAGTCTTTACAAAGTGAACATGCAAAGAAGATTGGTAAAGAAAGGTAGAAAAAGAAGAAAGGTAAAACTGCGATATAGGATTTCGAAGTTGAGGGGGAACATGAGATACGTTATGACATGAAATTAATAAGATTAAGATTTTGCGCTATTTCTTGGTCACTAATCAAGTTAGTAACATTGGTCATGAGAGAATGTTCTTGATCACTCACAATATGTTGGCCTAAAACACTGTATGCACACATTTCTACTCCATATCACACCCTAGATTTCTTTCACCACGTCCTCTTAACTTAATATAATTGACATGTTAGATTTAGCTTAATATATATGAAATTTCTTTATCCAGCACAGAGACACAAGAGCAGACAGAACATGGAGCAGAGGAGCAGGAGAGGAGTAATCCTACAGAGCCTGGAGATAAAGAGAACGGTGAGTGGAAACACAATGGGATATTAAAATAAAAAGCCATCACAACTTGTGAATTTGTGAAAAGTGCATTTCCCTATGATTATGGGGTGTTAGATATGATACAAAGTGGACAATGTGATAAAAGATATATTTTTTTAATATATATATATAGACTCTGAGCCTAATCAACCTGATGCTGAGAGCTCAATAGCATCTGCCAAGTCTGAAACAGAAGAGCTCAGGTGAGTTACACAGCACACAACCACTCATTTGGCCTTGCGGAAGAGCACCCAGGACAATCACAGCATTGTTGTTTTTTTTCTATCACTGGCATTCTTACTCTCTCTCATTCTTGTCTGTCCTTAGGGCTAATAGCATCACTGGTGGATTGGTGAAGGGTGCCCTGTCCGTGGCAGCATCTGCCTACAAAGCTCTTTTTACTGGACAGACTGGGTCTGAGAAGGTGAGTTTGGGAGGCATTCACACGGGATCCAGAATGGAAAAACATTTTGAAATAAGCTGAACTTTCTTTTACTTCACAAAGCATTTTATGAATGTGGCATTAGGCAGTAAAGTACACGTACATAGTACTGTATACAGTAAAGCTTACATACACCTTGCAGAATTTTTTTTTTTTTTTTAACCAAAATAAGAGGGATCATACAAAATGCATGTTATTTTTTTTTAGCACTGACCTGAATAAGATATTTCACATAAAAGATGTTTACATATAGTCCGCAAGAGAAAATAATAGTTGAATTTCTAAAAAATGACCCCATTCAAAAGATTACATACATTTGTTTCTTAAAGGAGAAGTCCACTTCCAGAACAACAATTTACAGATAATGTACTCTCCCCCTTGTCATCCAAGATGTTCATGTCTTTCTTTCTTCAGTTGTGAAGAAATTGTGTTTTTTGAGGAAAACATTTCAGGATTTTTCTCCATATAATGGACTGATATGGTGAGCCGAGCTTAAACTTCCAAAATGCAGTTTAAATGTGGCTTCAAACGATCCCAAATGTGGTTGTAAATGATTCCAGCCAAGGAAGAAGGGTCTTATCTAGTGAAACAATCGATTATTTTCATTAAAAAAACATAATTTATATACTAATATAATGCCAAACGCTTGTTTTGTCTTGCTCTCTTTGAACTCTGTGTGTTCTAGCTCAAGACAGTTAGGGTATGTCGAAAAACTCAGATCGTATTTTCTCCATTAACTTCAAAGAACATTTTAAAATCGTCCTACATCGCTACAGAAGTACTGACCCAGTCTGAACATGCAAAGAAGATCAAACACCCTCAACAAAAAAGGTAAAACAGCGATATAGGACGATTTTGAAGTTGAGGGAGAGTTTTTCGACATACCCTAACTGTCTTGAGCCAGAATACACAAAGTTCAGGGAGAGCTAGACAAGATGAGTGTTTGACATTAAAAAGTATATAAATTGTATTATTTTTATGAAAATAACCAATTCCATATCAGTCCATTATATGGAGAACAATCCTGAAATGTTTCCTTCAAAAAACATAATTTCTTTAAGACTGAAGAAAGAAAGACATGAATATCTTGGATGACAAGAGGGTGAGTACATTATCTGTAAAGTGTTGTTCTGGAAGTGGACTTCTCCTTTAATACTGTGTTGTTACCGGAATGATTCACAGCTTTTTTTTTTTTTTTTTGGTTAAGTGATAGTTGTTCATGAGTCCCTTGTTTGTCCTGAACAATTAAACTGCCTGCTGTTCTTCAGAAAAAAATTTCAGGTCCCACAAATTCTTTGTTTTTCAGCATTTTTGTGTATTTGATCCCCTTCCAACAATGACTGTATGATTTTGAGATCCATCTTTCACATTGAGGACAACTGAGAGACTCACAACTATTACAGAAAGTTCAAACACTCATTGATGCTTCAGAAGGAAACACAATACATTGAGAGCCGAGGGTGAAAACTTTTTGAATTTGAAGATCAGGGTAAATTTAACTTATTTTGTTATTTGGGAAACATGTAAGTATCTACTGTAGCTTCTGAAGGGCAGTACTAAATGAAAAAATATGATATTTAGGGCGAATAAGAAAAATATACACATCTTCATTCTGCTCAAAAGTTTTAACCCTTCTTCCTTCTGGAGCATCAGTGAGCGTTTGAACCAGGGGTGGCAAACTCTGGTCCCGGAGAGCTGCAGCCCTGCAGCGTTCAGCTCCAACCCTAATCAAAACTTATCTGCCTGTAGCTTTCTAGTAACCTTCAGACCTTGATTAGCTTGTTCAGGTGCATTTGATTAGGGTTGAAGCAATACTATGCAGGGCTGCGGCTCTCCAGGACCAGTGTTCGCCACCCCTGGTTTGAACCTTCTGTAATAGTTACATATGAGTCCCTCAGTTGTCCTCAGTGTGAAAAGATGGATCTCAAAATCATACAGTCATTGTTGGAAAGGATTCAAATAGACAAAAATGCTGAAAAACCAAAGAATTTGAGGAACCTGAAAGGTTTTTCTGAAGAACAGGAGGCAGTTTAATCCCTCTTATTTTGGTAAAATAATGAACATTTTGCAGATTCTGCAAGGTGTCTGTAAACGTATAACCTCAACTGTATATCACTAGTAAAAAACTTTATTTTTTTACGTTGTGTAGCTCCCAGAAGATGCAGCTTCTCATGACGCCATGATGGCCGTGCTGGTAGAGATGGGCTTTGGTGACCGAGCGCTAAATCAGCGTCTGCTACAGAAACACAACCGCAACCTGCTGGATGTGGTTAACGAACTGGTGCAGATGACTGACAACGACTGGTACACAACACGCTACTGAGATGCTGGTCAATTATTTTGTTTCTCTCATATGTTGTTTTTTTGTTTCTTTCTCTGTGCAATCAGCAGCCCATTCCATGATACAGACTCTTTTGTTCCATTTGGGTTGTAAAGATAGTGTGTGTGAATCTGTCTGCTCCAATGTGTAACAGATAATCATTAGAGAAGCAGTTCATCACCATTATAACTGTGCTTGTTCAAGTTTGTTGTTAGTGGGCATTAATGTTTTCACAAAGATGATCATGGGTAGCTAATGAACACTAATAGGTAATGATTATTATTCCAAAACTATTCAAGAAATATGCCATGCTTTTAATCAAAACTTGATTTGAATAGTGTAAGAAACAACAAATCATTCTAATAGTTAAATATGAAAAGCTCTGCAACGTGACTGGATATTTTTAATATTTAGAGTGTTTTGTGCTCCCAGGTTAAGAACAGGTTTTGGAAAAGTGCAATAGATCTGGCTTTGTGTGGACTCTTAATCATCAGCCAAGACCAAATAGACTGATTACTTTTGTCATCTTTATATGGACACAAGATGACAAATTAAATTATTCTTTACTGGTGAAGTCAATATTAAGTTTAGTGTGTGAATTTTTTTTCTAGTAATTCTGAACTGTTGTTGCTTATTAATACATGTGGGAATTATTATTATATCGAAGACCATTGATTTGTTTCTAAGACGTCCACGAAATAGGGCACATACTGCACTTTGTGAATGCGTTGCCATTTAAATATCTTAAAAATGTAATGGCTTGAAGCGGCAATGCATTTAGTTAAATAGACGGAAATTGACATTGTAGAGTATTTTAATTCTCATGCTTTAAACGGTTAAAGAAGCAAAGGCAATCATGACATATTTAACTCCAATTTTAAATGGTGAGACACATCAAAATGAGAGACTAAAAAAAAAGACTACTGTTAATTCCAAAAAAAGGGAAAAATCATGCAAATTATATATATTTTGATAATTAAATAGCTCTTGTATTTAGTGTGATGAAGAATGTATCTCAGCACTTTTCAAGGGGAGATTTTGAAACTACCTACTGTCTAGAGTGTGGAAAGCATTCCCTATAAATCATTTAGCGTCTCCTGATTTGCTTTTATCCATGAAGCTCTCACAAGTGGTACATCCATTATTTAACATCCACTTGTTTTTCCAGAGCTCGGGTTTAATATGTTTTAGCACATTCCTTAGGAAAGCCGTAAGTTGGTCTTGGTGCTTGCAGCGATCAGTAGAGTTTCTGGGTGGAACTGTTTGGATCATGTGACTTTAAAGCGTAATCATTGGAGACAGATGCGCCTCACTCTGTGTTTGATGCCTGAATGGAGTATTCAGTGTCTCTGCATCTAATGTATACATCTGTCTGTAATAAATATCCTGATAAGTCTTACTTTTGCTCTTGGTCTTTGATGATAATGCACCACAAAATCCAAAGTATAGGGTACTTTAAAGGAATACTCCACTTTTTTTGAAAATAGGCTTCAGACCCGGAGATCGGCAGAATGGATTCGAAAATGGTAAAACTCAACTGTTTAACTCTAGGGGAGTTGGAAGATGAGCTGAGTGTTCCTTTAAACAAGACTATTAAACTTTCACATTACACTTAACCCAAAATACATAAAACTTATAAAATAGTTAATTAAAAAACTAGTTTTCAAAAATTGTGGGAATCTCTTTTTCTCCATCCATTAAAGGGGTCATCGGATGCTAAGTTCACTTTTTCATGTTGTTTGAACACTAATGTGTGTTGGCAGTGTATGTACAAATCTACCTTATATTGATAAAAATCCATGCAGTGGTTTTTAATGAATCTGTAAAAATAATATCCCCTTTTTCAAATCAGATGCCTGTCGGTGTGGCGTCACACAGGCCGCTCCCACCATAGTTGATTGAGCATTTTACCTCGGATCAGCTGTAACAGTCAAACCTCCATTGTTTCGATGCCGGTGCAGGGATGTAAGTTACACAAGAATATCTCAGATTGAGGTGTTGTGTTGCTGGATATAATAATGAACATAGTGGTCGTCATTTACTCCCGACATCTGAGCCGCTGAAGATGCAGTGGATTACATTTGTTTGTGAAGGGAATGCACTTCCCGATCTACATATATCCATCTATGTTCACGCAAATCATTCATGATCCAGCTTCACCTACAGCAGAAGTGAGTATAAGTTTTTTTTTTTTTTTTTTTTTTTTTTTTTTTTTTTTATAAATCTTTCCTAATAATGTGCTAGTCAGGAAGTTTAGCGGCTAAACACGTTAAATGTGGCTAAAGTAAACAATCTCTCAGAGCAGCAGAGAGGGGCGGGGCGAGCAGAGCTTATTTGCATTTAAAGCAGCCTTGACAAGAATGAGATGATTTTTGCAGAGCTGATTTTGACAAGGTAAAAAGGGTGCTGTTTTACACTAACATTGAGAATTTTTAACCAAAGTATGTTATAGACTTTTCATTAAGACCCTAAAGAATCATATCAACTTGTGGAAAATGGGCATCCGATGACTCCTTTAACAAATTTGCTAAATAACAGACAAGAATGTTTCAGTGAAACTAAACACAGTGTACAATTAATCAGTGTATGTCTTTATTTTAATAGAAGTACATTCTTGCAACACAAAACAACAACAACAACAACAACAACAAAAATCTATATTTCAGTGTATATTGATGAGATTGCTGATTTATTTGCCAAGCATTCTTATTACATACAGTCTACAATTTACTTGAAGCACCCTCTGAGATTAAAAAAAGTTTAACTCAGTTTGACTGTTTGGGAAGACCTGTACTATAAACCTGGATTTGCTATATGGGCCATTCTACAGAATCAGAATTGGTGGAAACTGCTGTCCCACAACCAAAAAACATATTTAAAAAGCATTCAAGTATTCAAATCTTTTTAGACGTTTACTAAGGTCCTTTCATTATCTATTGAAACCCACAATAACATTTAGAATATTGGTAGGCTTAATAAATATATATATATATATATATATAAATCATCATTTAGTGGGTACTTGCAATTGGGAGGTGGCTATCCTGAATCTAACCCCTAAATTTCAACTTATTGAAAATATTGACTTTTGCATTTAATTCCATTGATTTTTAAAATTTCTTTGATTTTGTAAAAAGTAAAAGTTAAATATATATATATATATTTTTTTTTAGTACATTGGCGAAGACTGATTTTAACTACACCTCTACATTTATGATCAGGAAATATTTTTATGCGTCCCTTTCTCTCATAAATACAAGGTGGGTAGACAGACCCCATCATTTTGAGGTAAACGTGTTCAAAAGTATGAAAAATCTGTGTGTAACTTTGAAGAATGTCATTACCGAACACCATTTTGGTATAAGCTAAGCACACTTTTTTGGGAGTTATTCCATAACATTTAGTTTTCATATGTGTACCACTGTTCAGAACTGTTCTACCTAACAATGTGCCAATTAGCGTTTGACCGAAACATTAGGTAAAGTTTCTGTAGTGACGTCGTTTTTTTTTTCCGGGGTGTTATCACAGAAAATTGTCTCTACTGTAACAGTCATGAACGAAACATGCCATCATTGTTTCAGTAGTGACAAACGGGAAAACTTAATCCTCATATTTTGGGGAAATAAACAAAATTTTAGTACAGTTATGCAATTTTTTGTGTTTTATTAGTGTTTTAGTATGTAGATTAAAATTTTGTAATGTGATGTGGTCGCTACCAAAACATTACTGTCACTATCAAAAATGTGCGGTCACGACTGGGGATATTTTGTCAAAAAAATTTTTTTATACTGAATTATCAACCAAAATGTTATGATAGTGTTTGGTTCAGTATATATTCAGACTAATGAATCCTTAAGTTTGAAATCAGTATGATCAACTTTTTGCCGTTTAGAAAAATTGGATTCGGAATCCAACAAATCTCATAAATCACACTTGAAATATTGTTAAAATTGTAATTGTTATTAATTTACCTCTAAAAATATTTTAATAAAATAGGAAAAAATATATTTACAAGGAAGATCTAAGCAAAATCTTAATAGGTTAATATAATCCTTCATGTTCAATTTGGGGAGGAGACAAATAATCTAAAACTTTCTGAAAATATCAATATGAGAATTAACTGCACAATTACTAGAAATGTGTACCTTGGATATTATTCAATTTGCATACATACAAAACTTGTGGAAAACCCCAAGACGTTTCCAACTCTGACTTTGAACCAATTATGTAGAATGGCCCACGTAGCAAATACAGAGCTAGTCTTTAATGCAAACGAATGTTGTTTGATTATAGAGTCAAGCAAATGCAGCAAAAGTTTTCATACCCAATTTCCCAATAATCCCATGTTCCAACAGGACAAAAACAGTCACATTAGTAGGGAAAGGAATACCTTATACCAAAAAAACTACCTTAAGTACCTTACCTAAGAGTCTACCTTAGCAAAAAGACTAAGATGTACATCATGAGGCTTGCACCAACATTAAAAGAGCCATACAATAAATTCCACTCTAAGTTAATAGAGCTGAGTAAAGAATGTATAAAGGCATTCAGCTCATATCATATATAAATGCTCTTAGTTTATCTAAACCAGTGCTACATATGATGAAACAACACCAAAAGAGAAGTGGTCAAAAGAGATGCACCATGACCAAAACATTTGATGTTTCAAAAATGTGTAAAAGTGTAGTGTATCTTTGTGGCCGGATCTCTAAGTCACACAACATTTAAGGCAACACACAATTTAAACAAAAACATAATTCCCCATAACAATTCCATAACATACATACTTTCAAAATGTAGTTTGTATGCAAAGCTGGAAGACAAGTAGGTTTGTGCTCTATGTGGAATTTCAAGTTTTTTTTAAACCGTTTAACTGGATCTTCTTGTTTTGTTTCTTCCCCTTTCAAACTAAAATAAAATTCCAACAGCTGTGAAGTTACTCATGCATTCCTCACAGATTAAGAGATATATTACAGCTCTTGATGACAAATCATGATCATGAATGTAGTGTGCATGGTTGACATACATTAAAAATTCTAGAAATTTCAAGTTTCATTGGTCTGTTCTCCCAAGTAGTTTTTCTTGCACTAAAAGCTGGGAATGTCTTTGCCTTGGCCTGCAGGTAATTCAAAGCTTTTTTTGCTTTGCTAGTGTAAACCGCGAAACCTGATATCTTTCGTTTTTAATGAGTAAAAAAAAAGAAACTAAAACTAAAATAGTAATTGCACTTTGTAACGCTGAGCTTGTCTACCCTCCAGGCTAAAACATGCAAACCTGCATAGTTTCCATTTTGAAAACAACATATATATAAGAGCCCAAAATGAAGTCAAATAAAATTATATAATCACTGAATTTTTACCTGCAGTACAGCCCTAACACTAATGTCCCTTCTTAGGCTTGAAAAACAGCTTCTTAGTAAGCATGGACGCAAAGCAAGGCACCTGTTTTTTGCCTATAGCAGATCGATCCTTGGAGTTTTCTACACTGCGGTAGGCGACCTTCCTGTTAACAAGCGTCAGGATATCAGTGAACTCCAGTGTTGACCCGTAACGCCCCAGGACTTCACACAGATCCTGGATGTACCACGAGCCTCTTACCGTCTCACGATGAGAGTAATATCCTTTAAAAGAAGAAGAAAACTGCATGAAGTGACATTACAGGAAAATCAAGAATGTAAACCGCAATTAATCCAGTATGTATAAGTACACCTTTAACAAACCATGGTCAAACAAAGCACTGACCTTCAGCTACTGAGTAGCACATAATGAAATCTGCTCCTGCTGGAAGGGTGCAGAGCGACCCCACATCTACGACCACTTCGTTGTCCATCTGACTGTCCACTGCATCCATTGGTGTCACAGGGTCATCATGTTTGTCACCACGACAAGCCTTATGTTCAAAGAAACACATGCATTTACAAGAGGTGTGAGATATGTATTTATACCGCATTATTGTATATATGCTGCAAAGGACTTTTTGTGGAAGGAGGACAAGTTACCTGCAAGATAAAGATCTTGGGTTTACCTACAAGGCTACGGCATTTATCCCCCTTGAACAAATCAGTGATTTCTTTAATTTCAATCTGCCCATCGTAGGCATAGACGTGACCGTTTTCCCCGTGACTTAAAAAGACACAGACAAAACAGTCTGCATCTACATGGTTAGCAGCAGCAGCTGAAATGAAAGGAAAACTCTGGATTAAACAGAACCTAAACATTATTTAGACCATGATGTGCCATACCGTTATGACCTTCTTCCTCAAGTATAATTTTGAAACGGTGTGATGAATTTCACATTTTCTGAATCTGACTTTAATGTATATTAACCAGTCAAGCACAAAGACTTTTCTGCTCGCCAAGTGTTTTCTATTTGAATACATTTGAAAATGCAAATTATTCTTGTGATTCCAAAGCTGAATTTTCAGCCTCATTAATTAGTGTCGCATGATCCTTCAGAAATCATTCTAAAAATGCTGATTTGCTGCTAAAGAAACATTTATTATTATTATTATTATTATGTTGTAAACAGCTGAGTAGATTTTTTTCAGGTTTCTTTGATGAATAGAAAGTTCAGAAGTACAGCATTTATCTGAAATAGAAATCTTTTGTAACATTAAAAATGTCTGTATCATCACCTTCGATCAATTTAAAGCATCTTCGCTAAATAAGAGTATCAATTTCTGTAATTTCTTATAACATTACAAAAGCTTTTTATTTTAAAAAAATGATGATCTCTGGATCTTCCTATTCATCAAAGAATCAAATATACTTTTGAATACTCAAAAACTGTTTTTTGAACAGCAAATCAGAATATTAAAATAATTTCTGAAGGATTGTGTGACACTGAAAACTGGAGTAATGATGCTGAAATTGTAGCTTTGATCACAGGAATACATTACATTTTAAACTATACTCAAATAGAAAAGTTATTTTAAATAATAAGAATATTTCAAGATTTTACTGTTTTTGCTGTACTTTGGATGAAAAAAATGCAGACTTGGTGAGCAGAAGAGACTTCTTTAAAAAACATCTTACTGTTCAAAAACTTTTGACTGGAAGTGAACATATGTTTTTCAAATTGAAAGAAGAAACCATTTTTGTGGTATTTTTTTTTAGCTCTTTAAACTTTATATAACAATAAAATCAATGTGTAAATATTGTAAAATAATTATAATCACACACAAACAGACATACATACATATGTGATTATATTTATAATAATTATAATGTAAAAATGTAAATAGTGCCAAAAATGCTGCTGATAAGCAGCTGTGTTTAACCTGGAATATTTAAAATTGGCTCCCATTTCTCAAAACAGCATTAAAGAGAAAAATAATGATGCACCTTCTCTGATTATGGACAAAATTTCTTCCCGCTTGTAATCATTATAAGTTTTCACTTCAAAACCCAGCTCTTGAAATCTGAAAATAGATATGAAAATTTACTTAAAATATTAGTTATTGTTCTGTTATTTTAATAATAAGACAAGAAAAGATTTTGTTTGTTTTCAGTTTTTTCATCAACGAACACACTGCAAAACATAGACATGTTTGTTTGGCAAACACAGATCTCAATGACAGTGGTCTTGTGACACTGTTACTCTCTGGTGTGTATATGTATATATATATATATATATATATAAAGCATTTGAGCACTGTAATTATGACTTTTTGATTATTTTGCCAAATACCTTCCAACAAGGTTCTGCTTGTCTGCCTCTGTGCCAGAGCGGATGTTCAACCTGAGCTGCCAGTAAAAATGATCATGGTTAAAGATCAGAGCCATTCCTCTCTTCTTGTGGTTCATCTTATACTCCTCATCAGGATCCGGACTGAACACACTGACAAAGGAGACAAAACATTATATAAATATAAAACAAGAGAAATAGAAATGTATAATGAGAGTTGGTTGAATTCAAAACATGGTTACAATGTATCATAAAGGTTTACCTTCGATTATAGCTATCAGTTTCTGTCATGTTCTCTCTGACTGAAAACAACAACACAAACCATTGAAATTTGATTTGCAAAGAAGAAAATGAAATATGCAAATGTTCAGAGGACCTACTCAAGCTACAAAGATTTAAACCACAGTGAAGATATTGGCCTAACTGTGGTCTAATAGGTGAATTACAAAGAAGACCTGAAGTTCATTGAACATACACTGAGGTCAAGCTTGTATTGTTTGTTGAGCACCTGGTCAGGCTGGATTTCAGTGGCTTTACAAGTTGTCAAGCATAGCGGAGTTAACATAGGCAAATTTTATATTTGCTATACTATACAGATCTCTCTCTCATCTTCAATTTGGGTCACACACGAGTTATAAACTAGATTCAGTTCTACCTGTCTGTCCCGCAGCAGCGCTGTCCTTCTCCACAGTCCCTAAAGACAACAAAACAACATATTCAGTACTTCAATAGCATATGAATTGAGGTATTGAGCTAGACGAGTCCGGTTGTAAATCGTGTTTGATGTGTATGGTCGTGAATACTTGTGACTCATGTTTAGACAAATACCACCTACCTCAGGTGGTGGAATAAGGAAATGAAACCTACAGTGTGTCATAAACAACATTTACTGTCTACAAATGTTTTAGTTGCTTTTCTTACAGAATAACTAGATAAACATCTTACCGGATTCATCGCTCTTGACTTGACTTGCCATCGCTGCTTTTACGGAGTAAATCTGGGCGAACTGGTGGAAGCTTTTAACAACAAACTAACAACAGCAAACACAGATCTGACTAGTCACCAAACGCAACAGTTAACCTATGAAATAGCAAGAAACAGTAACCAATCACAGGCCACTACAACCTTAAACCAATCACAAGTCGGTAAAATGTCAGCCAATCACGGCGGCCTGTCGAGGTCGAACCTTTGGTCGGACTCGGTGAAGTTGAAGTTGGTTACAACTTCCGCGTTGAATTCTTTCTTTTTCTTTCCTTCTTTCCTGTTCTTTCTTTCTTTCTTTCTTTCTTTCTTTCTTTCTTTCTTTCTTTCTTAAAAACTTTCACAACACAACATTCGCAACAGCCTTATGTTATGTTATGTTATATTATATTTATTATATAAATAAATAAAAAATAGGCTAATACAATAACCTCTCTTCATTTATTATCATATCCAATTTTTCTTAAAATATTATTATAAAAATTATCGTCTATAAAACATTTGAATAGGATTTAAAGAGATTTATAATGGGATTTAAATGGATTTAAGGGAGTAAAAAGAAAAAATACAGTTATTGTAATTTGAACTATTCACAAGTAATATATATATATATATATATATATTATTATGGAATGCCATTCAGGAAATAATTATATTTATAATATGAAGTTTGAGTGTATGGAATGAAAGTCTGAATATATGGAATAAAAGTCTGAATGTATGTGAAAGTGTGAATATATGGAAAGAAAGTGCAAATTAAACAATTCTCACTGAATAATGTATAGCTTGCTTTATCCTCATTATCAGAGCAATAGGCTTTTGAATTGTGATTCATTTAAAATGTCATTCCCAGAAATTTTCCAATATTTTGTTGAACTACAAGACTTTTTTTTTTGGCAGCAGCAGCTGGTCATACTCCAAACAACACAAACACACTGTTTTAAAAAAAAAACAACAACAAAAAAAACTAAGTCAACTAAAATATTCCAGTTGTCACTTAAATACTTTTACAGTGCACTTTTTTACAGTGCAGTTTGGAGTCTATATCACATCATCTTGAAGATCATATTTCCATTATTGCAACATTCTTAATGCATCAGATTTCCTTCAATAGCTACAAATTTTGCTCCATAAATTCAGACATTCATCTTATATATTCAGACTTTTATTCTATATATTCAGACTTTGATTCTATATATATTCTGACTTTCATTCCATATATTCAGACATTCATTGTATATATATATTCTGACTTTCATTCAATATATTCAGACTTTCATTTCATATACTCAGATTTTCATTATATTTATATTCAGAGTTTTGTTCCATATACTCAAACTTCATACTATAAATATAATTATTTCCTGAACGGCATGCCATAATATGTATATATGTATTATATATATATATATATATTTTTTTATTTTTTTTTCTCAAAGACTTCAAGGAAAGCCAGGTAACCATGTTCATTAAATAAATCAAAAGATGCACACATTCATTCTTAATTTTGTACTGAAAATGGCCACTGTAATGGAATGAATACTTCCACAAATGTCTTTCTTTACATCTTGATTCATAATTAAAGGCTTGTTCAGACATTAAAAGTATAAATTCTGTCTCATGTTAAGAGAACTCAGCAAAAAAAAGTTTAAAGACATGCAGTTCTGTCATATATAATTTACATTTATGCTTTACAAAACTAAAAAACTCAGTGCTAAAAGACAGGATCTATTGTACTGTTACCAAACAATATGACGTGTGAGAGAAGTATAGTGTATCTTAATAACTTGATCTGTAAAAGTCAATCTTTTCAACATTTAAGGCATAACATGTAATATTCACAGTGTAAACAAATACCATATAATTACATAATTCCGTAATTGCTAAAAGATGCTAATAGCGTGTTTGCATTGATAGATAAGTTTGTTTGTGCTCTAAGATGATTTTCAAGTTTAACTGCTGTTTTAACTTGAGTTTCCTGCTGTGTTTCTTCCCCTTCCAAACTAAAGTTCCCAACAGCCCTGGAGGTACTTATGTACTTATGAAGAGATCATGTTTTAGAGCAGGTGTTTTCAAACCTGTTCTGGAGGCCCCCCTGCCCTGCACATTTTACATGTCTCCCTCATCTAACACACCCAATTCAAATCATCAGCTCATTAGCAAGACCTCATTTGGGTATGTCTAATAAAAGAGACATACAAAATGTACAGGGCAGGGGGCCCTCCAGGACAGGTTTGAAAACCCCCCAATTTAGAGCTATTACAGTTTTTCTTGATTTTCACACAATTCATGAAACAATTCACCATTTTATCACATCTTTTATGTTCATTTTGTGATTCTTGAGGTAATTATGTCTTCTAAATGAGCAAATATTTAAACTTGTCCAAAATGTTGTTTGCAGAAAACACTGAGCAAATTGAAACTTGTAAAATTAGGTGAAATGTGTTAAAAGTTTTGAGAAACATGTCTTTGTTTTGAGAACTCTATGAATGGTTTGGAAAATTGGGCCAACTGAAAATGTATTTACCTTGGCCTGCAGGTAATTCAAAACATTTTTTTCATTGCTACTCTTTGATGCAATGTGGTAAAGCAGTGATTTTCAGACCGGTCCTGCAAGCACCCCTGCCCTGCACATTTTGTATGTCTCCCTCATCTAACACACCTGATTCAACTCATCAGCTCATTAGTAGAAACTGCACAACATGAATTGAATGTGTCTGATAAGGGAGACATACAAAATGTGCAGGGCAGGGGTGCTCGCAGGACCGGTTTGAAAACCCCTGTGGTAAAGTAAACAGTAACCTGAAATACCATTCAACTATTAATGGGTTAATAATGAAACTAAAACTAAAATACTACTCCTAAACCTACCCCTCACACAAAACTTTCTGCTATTTTAGAAAAAAAAAAAATGCAAAACAAACAAACAAAAAAAACAACAACAACAACAACAAAAAAACAAACAAACAAACAAAAAAACATTCTGTATGATTTATAAGCTTGTTTCCTCATGGGGGACCAAAAATGTGCCCACATGTACATGGATTTTAGATATTGCCATATACCTGAACCACACACACACACACACATAAACAAATTAGTATGGGACTCAACATCTATAATAGTCTCGTGTAGCCAGGCCTTCAGACTGACTGCAAAAGGCTTGCGAACTTTGGCCACTTCAAATGGCCAAGGTCCGCCCAAGAGACCATATGACTGACAGGTAAATCAACCAATCACGTTTTGTTCTGCATCATGTTTAGGAGTGTGGAAATGTCCCAACAATAACAGACCAAGCATTAAAGAACGTGACACACGTCTCCCGGAAATCCTAATTTAACCAAATTTAACCAATCCTGAAGAGTTTCAAATTTTGTGTGCCATATGCATTAGATGTTCAGCCAATGGCTGGGACGACTAGTGGTCACTCCACTTTTCAGCCCAAACTTGTAGTCCTTACTTACAAGGCACATAGCAACATTTTAAATTGCAACTTTATTGACTTTATTTTGTAGTATGTAGCACACAAATTATACAGGAAGACCACTTGATTCGACTACTACTGACTATATTATACAAGATACTGTTGCATTTGACTTATATATATATATGTGTCGTATAATACACACAATACTATATCTCTTTGTTATCTCAAAGCAATCATTATTAAAAAGACAGTGAGGGCAAACAATTATTTTGTTGTTATTGTCTCTGATTACATATCAGTCACTTATCTATTACATATATCAACTGGATTTTCTTTATTAATATTAAGGCTGCCATATTTCTCTTTGGAGCCTCATTAAGTGTAGTATTTTCCTTAGTATTCATCACAACAGCATTCATAAATGTTCTCATTAGATTTTTCTACCACACTTTTATTCTCAGTAAAGTCTGCACTGATATAATCCTCTTCAGAGTCATCCCTGTCCGCATTGACATAGTCCTCTTCAGAGTCATCACAATCCATGTTTTTAGCATAAATTTGTACATTTTCATAATCAGCGTCATCATCCTCTTCGTTTTTCTTGTCATAGGATGCACCGGCATATGTATTAGCCGCACCTAGTAATATTGCATAAAGATGAAGCGCATATTTATTAAAGAAAGTTGTTAATAAACATAGTGTTGACGTAAAATGAAATTTTAAAACTTAAAAGACATAATCTGATGTTTTCATGAAATGCATAGTTACCGTTTCTAAAGGAGCACCTTAAGACAGTTTCCTTGTTTCTTTGTTTTTGTCTTCTCTTCAGCAGGAGGATGATTATGAGGACAGATAACAAGAGCAGCCCAGCTGACACTGACAATGCAGAACCGATTACAGGAAGCTGCGAGGCTGAGAGAAACACACGTGTTTGAGTTAAACTTTCATTACCAGCAGTCCAGCTTGTTTTTAGACTCTTACACATCAGTACCTGTGATAGTGATGAGCAGCAGTTCAGAGGCAGATGAACGGAAGGAGTGTGAGGAGAAACTGACTTCATAAACACAACTGTAGTTTCCCTCATGTGAATAATCTGCCTCAGGAAAGGAGAAGGAGGCAGAGTGACTGACAGCTGACTCACTCCTGGTGATGTTTGACCCTCTGAACAGGTGAAAAGAGCCTCCAGGATACTGAGATTCAGTGGAACAGATGATAGTGAAACTGTGGCCCCTGGTGATCACTGGCCCCTGAGATCCCACGACAAACTGTCCATCAGGAGCACTGTGGGAAATGCTGGGCTGCTCCAGGTTCACTAGAAAAAAAAGAAAGCATTTATATGGTTACAAACATCACAAACATTAAATTCAAACAGCATTTGTATTGTATATAACAAGTGTTTAATATTGTTAGGAACCAAGTACAAATGTGCTCAGACCCTATGGTTTTTACAAGTTTTCTTCTTCTATTATTATATTATATTATAATCCAATGGGCCAAACACTAAATCACACTGGTACTATTTTCATTAAAAGTAAATTATCAAGATATAATTATTTTTATGATTTAACTTCCTGTGTTTAGTTCCTCTTTTGCTCACTTGCTGCCCTGTTTCTTTCCATAGTGATTAATCAGCCGCACCTGTACCTTGTTACCATTTGTCTATATAAATGCTTGTGTTTCAGTTTTTTTTTGTTGGTTGTTGTCTTTACATGTTTTTGTAGTGCTTCTTCTTTGTCTTCCCAATTTGGCTTGTCTTTGTTAATGTGGATTCTCTAATAGTGATGGTTAAACAAAGCTTTGTGAAGCACCAAGACTTTCCTCTCAATTGTTTGGCAAAAGGGTTAATTACTCAAAGCAGGGGTGCTCAACCCTGGTCCAGGAGATTGAATTTCCTGCAGAGTTTAGCTCCAACCCTGACCAAACACACCTGAACCAGCTAATTAGGATCTCAAGGAGCACTTGATAATTACAAACAGGCGTGTTTGATTAGGATTGGAACTAAACTCTGCAGGAAAATCGATCTCCAGGAAAAGGGTTGGGCACCCCTGACTTAAAGCTTGTCATCATTGTCCATGTTGTGGCCATCTAGCCTGGTCATAAAAATGAGTGGCACCTACCCACTGACTGTATTAAGAAAAACAAAACAAAACATAGATGACACACCAAGTGTGCTGCACACCTCAAGAAAAGTGAAGTCAAAAAGTTTTAATCACTCCCAGGTGGCTGGATCCAGTATAGGTCATAGATCCCGGTCAGCGTTTCTCAACTCCAGTCCTCGCGCCGTCAATATGTTATTACTGCATACTTTTTATAATGTACTACAATACTGACGTGCAGATATTTGCCAATATCTGCAAGAAGTAGTATAAACAGCAGAAAATATTGCTTATTTTTACAATAATTTTACAGTGTAAATAGAATCTATCGCTATTTGCAGTAAGTGTAAATAGCATATCACTAAGAAAATACTGCTATTTTCACTTAGTTGAATAGCATCTACTTATACTTCATGCAAATAGCCGCTGCCTAATATGTATGTGATATGATACGTATTAGATTCCGTAGTTTATATTTGATTATATAAATTACTTTTAACTGCATTTTATGTAGGAAAGCTGACCAATGACAGGACGCAGGGAGGCTGAGAGACTGAGACACGTGTTAAACTTTCGCAACCAATAGTCCAGCTTGTTTTTAGACTCTTACACATCAGTACCTGTGATAGTGATGAGCAGCAGTTCAGAGGCAGATGAACGGAAGGAGCGTGAGGAGACACTGACTTCATAAACACAACTGTAGTTTCCCTCATGTGAAAAATCTGCCTCAGGAAAGAAGAAGGAGGAGGAGTGACTGACAGCTGACTCACTCCTGGTGATGTTTGAGCCTCTGAACAGGTGAAAAGAGCCTCCAGGATACTGAGATTCAGTGGAACAGATGATAGTGAAACTGTGGCCCCTGGTGATCACTGGCCCCTGAGACCCCACGACAAACTGTCCATCAGGAGCACTGTGGGAAATGTTGGGCTGCTGCAAGTTCACTAGAAAATAAGAACAGGTTACAGACACTCGAACAATAAAGCTAACTTTTTAAAATAAATATAAATGGCTTCACAAACTGTATCTTATCAGGATCAGACATACAGAATTAATTTACTTTCATGCAACTAATGCATCTATAGCCATCTTTAGTCTACATCTATGATGTAGGCAATGAGACTAAATTGAACACACTCACCCACAGTGATAATAACAGTGTTGCTCAAAGGTGACTTGATGTTGTTTTGGTAGGAGTATTGACAGCTGTAGCTGCCTTGATGTGAGACGTCTATATTGTGGTTGAAAGTCACACTAGATACATGTGTCTGGGAGGATACAGATAAACCATTTCTGAAGAGCTGGAATTCAGCATTAACATTGCATCTTGGTTTAGGTGTTGTGCATCTGAACTGGATATTTTCTCCACGAGAAACTACTGCATGTGTGGAGGTCAGGGAAAGGGTCGGCATCTGCAGCTCACCTGGAAAAGAAAAACGTAGTAGAAATAAGAAATGTTGAAAAATTATGAAAAACATGAATCTTAATGTAATGTACTCTGCTCATTTCCTCTCAAAATAATGTGTGAAGATACTTAAGATTTGACTTACCTGAACAAACAACACCAGCATCTTCACCATGATTACAGTTATGTTTTCCTAATCCACGGTGTGAACATTGTGTGAAGGTTCCTTCAGTTCCTGAACATTCAACATCATCCAGCCAGATCGATCCACTGCCTTGACCAAAGGCGGCACTATGAGGTGCACTGATGGCTGATCCACACTGTAACTGTCTGCACACCACAGCAGCATCATTCATGTCCCAGTCATCATCACACACGGTTCCCCACTGGCCATTATAACGGATCTCCACTCTTCCACAGCATGAGTCAGAACCACTGACTAACCTTATGTTTTGTGATTGGTCTTAAAAATGTAAACAATAAGATTTTTTTTTTTCTGTCATGTGGTAAGTATCTGTGCTCGTTGTTAGTTTAAATGATTATTATTACTATTTCTATTATTATTATTTCATATCTTTTGGTTTTAGTTTTTTAATTGATGTTAGGTGATATTTTTACAAATGTAAAAATTAAAAATGTAATGCTAAGTAAATATTACATAAAAAAGAAAACAAAACTACAGAAAAAAACAGATATACCTTGTAAGCAGACGACACCTGCATCTTCAGAATGATCACAGTTCTGTGTTCCAAATGAAGGATGTGAGCACTGTGTGAGTGATGATTCACTTCCTGAACATCCCACATCATCCAACCAGATCTTACCACTTCCCTGGCCAAAATGAGCACTGCCATGTGCACTCACAGCTTTTCCACATCCCAACTGTCTGCACACCACAGCAGCATCATTCATGTCCCAGCTATCATCACACACTGTCCCCCACTGGCCATTATAAAGGATCTCAACTCTTCCAGAGCAGTCATTATTACCATTCACCAGTCTGATACTATAACCTTCTAAAAAAAACATAATGACATAACAAGCATTGTAAGACTTAAGACTAGGCAAAAGACACGAACACCTTGGATGACAAGGGGGTGAGTACATTATCTGTAAATTTTTGTTCTGGCAGTGGACTTCTCCTTTAATATCATGTAACTAGAATGAGTTTTAAATGAATGACTAAATAGTCTGTTACTTACCAACTGCAGAAGTTAGAGCACTTGCTGTTAAGAATAAAAACATGACATTTAAAAATATGGCTGAGAGCGCTTTATAAATGTCCAATTCATTCATATGCCACAGTCATATAACCCTGGTTGCCCCACTGACACTAAGCATGGTTGGTCAGTATCTGGATGGGAGACCTCCAGTGAAAAAACTAGGTTGCTGTTAATGAGGCCAGCAGGGGGTGCTCACACTGTGTTTTGTGTGGGTCCTAACGCCACAGCGTAGTGATGGGGGACACTATACTATAAAAAAAAAGTCCTTCGGATAAGACATTAAACCGAGGTAAGGGGAGGGGGGTACGCCCAGCAGTGGCAGATTCTTTGCTATACCTGGGAAATGCAATTACACAATGCTTAACAAATTTGTTAGACCATCACCCAATGTAAGGTTTGTGCCACAGCTGCCCTAAACTAAGTATTGGTGATTACCAAAATCCATTTTTTTTTAAACAAACTGATGCATTGCTACGGAATTTTAAAGACGTGGTGTGGCGTGGTACAGCGCTGCACTTGTCGTCCGGTGTGCTACCCACTTAAAGGGGTCGTCGGATGCAAAATTCACTTTTTTACATGCTGTTTGAACATAAATGTGTGTTGGCAGTGTGTGTACACAACCACCACAACCAAAAAATCCCAATAATAATCATCACTTTCTTAGATCAGGCTGTTCTGAGATTCTCGGCAGAATTACATAGTTCTGCACAGGCCCCTCCCACGACTATTGATTGACTCAGCTGTTTAACCATAGACCTGCCCTGAGAGAGCTGTGAACTGTCCGCCATTGTTTCAATGCCTGAGCAGGAAGAGAGGGGCAGGGTGAGAAAAGTCCATTAGCATTTAATTGCACTGAAAGGGCTTGCTCTGAACAGAGCTGTTTTTGACAAGGTAAAATGGGTGCTGTTTTACACTACCATTGAGAAATTTAACCAAAGTATGTTTTAGACTTTTCATTAAGACCCTACAAAATCATATCAACATGTGGAAAATTGGCATTCAAAGACCACTTTAAGGCAGGATTAGTCTCTTCTTTCAGAGGTGAAATTGTCAAAATGACTGTGCTTTACAGCTAAAAAAAAAAAAAACTAAACATATTTCAAATTATATTTTCACTGAGATTTGAGTACTGTCATTGTTATTCTATGCAGTGATTCAGTTTTGTGCCATGGTAATGCAACAATGTCATTGCGCAATGACATCACAGTGTTATTAAGCATCTTTTATCAACAAGTTGACCTGCCTTTAGCAACTTCCACCCAAAATTAATTGGCAACACTGCTCTGTAATTTACCAAAACCATAAAAAACCCTGCTGACTACTAATCACACGACAGGGCTTCACTGAAAATACACTTGTAAGTCCTAGAAATGTACATGTGTGTGAGTTTGATTATAGAATGTTTTTTTTGCCAGTCCCATAAATAACTGAAATGTGTGTGCATGTAACCATATTATTGACTCAATACAGGACATGCAACCATATTCTGCTGCTGTGGGAATGTGTCCAATGTTTGTTCTAAAACTGGCTCAAAATATCAGATATGTTTCTGGTTTATCTGTCCTCCAGCTGGATAGATAAGCTAGAACAAAAATTCTGTGTCTGTAACCATCATTACATCATTTCTTTGAAATCTGCCAACTCTCCTGACCAAAACTTAAGAAGGGAACTATAACAAAAAAATGCTGCTTTGGCATTTTTCTATTCAGTAGCAGACAGTAAAACAGAAAAAAAGACTATTTAGCTTACTGACAATTTTTGACAATGTTGTCTATGTAGATAGACACTATGGGGTGCTTTCCTGGACAAGGATTAAATTAAGACAGAAGTAGGCCTTCTGAAACACAGAATAAGTACAGATTACTAACACCTGGACTATAGAGTCCTGAACAAAAATAAACTTGATTAATTTAAAACCAACTGTGCTAACCTGAATTAGAATGTCAGAGGTTGCCTATAAACATGGAATGAACCAAAAAAAAGCTTAAAATTGTATGGAACTGAAAAGTAAATCCAAGGAAAACAGTGGCAGCAGACTGAAAGCACAACCTTAATTTGAAGTAAAACCTGCGTTTTGGTAAATTAAGCCTCCTGGTAATAATTTAAGCCTCAATTTAGTCCTGAAGTAGCACTAGTCCTCTTCCAGGAAATTAGCCCATTACACTCTCGACTAGACTAAGTCTAAGACTATTTAAAACCATGACAGAGAAAGTAGGTTTCTGTTAATCTGGGTTAAAGGACCATTTTAGTCTAAATCTTGTCTTAATCTGTGTCCACGAAACCGCCCCATAATGTATTGTGTACCGTAGCGGACTGTGACAGTTGCAGGGAAAGGCTAGCCTAGTTCTTTGACGTAGTTTTTTCTTCATACTCTTCACGATCCATTATTTTTTAAAAAAGCTATGTCAGGCCCATTAAACCATTTTAGTCATCATTAAAATCATTTTCATTTTCAGAGCAGTCAAAATTAAATCAAGGCAACTCAAACATCCCTGAAGGATAATTAGACTTAGTCTAAGTTGAGTTTAACATAAACCATTACATATAAGCCACTAGTTTCAGTTCACTTTTAGAAAGAGAAAATGGTAAAAGCTCTGAAACTAAACCTGAGAAATGGCTGATAAACATACTTATTCAATAGTATAGTAAAGATATGGCACCAGCACCAATTCACACAGTTCATAAACATTTATAATACTGTTTTAAGCATGAAATATTATTGTAGTTTGAATATTGTGACAAATACTAATATTTCATCATTAAATAACAATTAAACTCCATCTGTAATTAAAAATAGGAACTATAAAGGTGAAACATTGAATTTACCAAATATCAAGGTGAGAAGAGACGGGCTTGGCATTGTGATCGTTGCGTTGTTTCAAAGTGCACTTAAGATGTATGGATCTGTTCGTTTCAGCAAAATTAAAACTGCAAAACACACTCATTCACTTCCTCTTTTAACTGTTTAAAAATGCATTTAGACAATAAAATGAAACATCCCTTTTTTACCCAGCCTCTTTCCGAAAATATCTTTTCACCAGTTTTGCCTTTATAACAAGAATTACATTCCAAAGAGACATTCACAATGAGATGACAAACATGAGAAGGATCTACTTCTTTTATCTTAGACTACCAAGACTTCTTAAACTCACTCATCACTCACTATTCCTTCTAAGATTAAAAGTTAGCTAAACTATTAATTAGATTACAAATTTGTAACAGCCATACAAAAGCAAAATTACAAGGATGGCAAAACATTCCTATGAATTTAAGAGATATTTACTTCCTGGCTCATAAGAAAATCTGATGGTGCTTTTGTGAGAAATACAACTTTCTCTCTGCACATTTCCCTTTCAGTTGATCACTTTCCATGACACATTGTGACCGACAAATTGGGAATCTACTTCACGTGTACACTAAATGAGCCAATGCTCATTGCAATGCGATATCTGCATTAGGTTAGCGTGGGTATAAATAGGCAGCAGGTGAAATGCAAGATCAGCTTGTCGCTTCGGGGCAGAGCAGTGTTTATCGACTCTGCTCTATGAAGGTCGATCTAGTTTTTTTAGTGTTTCTAAAAAGAACCAGTTCTTTTGGGAGAAGCCTCTTGTTGGTGTGATGGTGCTGCAACGGTGGTCACGATCTTGTGAGCTGTTCTTTAAGAGTGTGTGCACACGCAAAACCTGATTTTACCAAGTACGACATGTTCCTGGATCAACGTCTTTGTTGACCCTGGAACAACATTGTGATTAACCAATCAGATTTGAAAAAACAGTTTATAGTTTTTGTGAAGTTTAGGCTTACAATCAGTGTTTGGTGCTTGTACATCAGTGTCACTCATCTATCATTACCTCTGATTTTAGGGATTACTCATGGGTAAGGTTAGGTTTAAGTGTAGGGATGTGGTCAAGTTAAAAATTTTGGATTAAAATGTTGTTTGGATTAAAATATGTTGACCCAGGAACACATCTAACTCCGCAAAATCAGGACGTGCGTGCGCACACAGCAGGCTGCACAAATCATTAGCATTACACGGGTGTGATGTTGCATGACATTCTGGTAGAGTAGAGTTCCCTCACCTCTGCCTCAATCTAGGTTTCTGGGGGGGGGGTATGGTCTACTTCAGGTAGTGGCTTGGGTCCTCTGAGGGTTACTGTGAGGGCTTTGCCTCCGAGGAACCAACCTCCCAGGCCCCCTCACCCCTCTACACAGCCAGTGGATTTGGCCGGGGATCACGCTGGACCTTCTAAACTAAGCATACCAGCCATTTTCTTTGGCTTTCCCTTTTGTCGACCAGATGTCGATTGCTGCATTGGAGGGCGAGCCCACTCTATCTGGGGATAACGGTCTGGCTTTCTCCTCCAGGAATGATAGGGTTGTCCAAATCTGACCCAGAGATGGATATGCTTACGCTGGCTGCCGAGAGGGTCGGGCTTGAGTGGAAAACTTAACTGTGTCCCGAGCCCAGAAGTGCATGAGGAGATTACTAGGTTATGGATGGCAACTTTTACTGCCAGAAACAGACCTAGTCTCCTACTTCTTCACTACCCTTGGTGGTGGGAAAGCCAAGGCATATGCAGAGATTCTCCCTGTTGCTTTCTTCACGACAGCACAGACACAGTTTGGTTAATTAGAATGGGCGTTTTATTCTCAGGGTTGTCTTCTTTATGTCTTTTGCGCCTTTGACATTTTAACGCCTTAACGCCTTAACACTTAAATGCCTCAACATTGTGAGAACTATATTCGTAAACGAGCAAAGTACAAACACATCAGACTTTACACAACACACAGTCGTCTAATACATTGAAGAAGTAAAAACAAAACGCTTGTCATAAAAAGAGTTCTTAGAGCTTCTTTACTGTCCCTTTGACTTGCGACAACACTGATTTTAAACTTGAGCGTATCTTAACTTTGCAGAGCCTTGTGATGCAGATCATCAGCTCGTTAGAAGAAAGATCCATGAACTGAACTGAGTGTGTCAGATTCAGAAACATACGAAATGTGCACTACTGGTTGTGATGCAACACTAATTAAACACACCTGATCCAACTAATCAAGTCTTTCAGGCTTAATTGAAAACTGCATAGTATGTGTGTTGGAGCAGGGTTGGAACAAAACTCTGCAGGGCTGTGGCCCTCCAGGGACTGAGTTTGACACCCCTAGTCTAGTCTGACTGGCAGTGATTACAGATCCTGTGGGGACGCTGCCTCTGCCCTGCACGCCATGCCGTTGCTTCAGGTCCATCAGGCCTAAGCAATCAATTGCCAATTTACCTAAGCAAACCAAGCCCTAGCTTTGCCCTGTCCTGTCTGCACTCTGCGACTGTACGTTTAATGAACATAAAGCTTTAGGACCTCAGAACAGCTTTTTGTCTATTAAGGTGGCAAACCCACTAGACAATGGATGCCATTGCTTTGGCTTACCAAGCACAACCCGCACCCTGCCCGCTCCGGTTGCAAACTCACTTTACCAGGAGTATTGCACCCTCCAGGGTGCAGGCTTACGCAGGGCACTGGAAGGGGCAGCATCAGTGACACTTTGGTAGGGATTCCCAATTTGTCGGTCACAATGTGATGTCAAATGTGACAGACTGAAAGGGAACATCTTGGTTACATGTGTAATCCTCATTCTCTGAAGGAACGGAGACATCATGTCCTGCCGCCACAGTTGCTGCACCACTAACTTAAGATGGTATTCTTATACAAGGTAACTTACACCAAAACTTATTATTTGAATATTTTGAACTGATCATATTTTTTGTGTGCACATATTTTTTGTGTTGATAGCTAGTCTTATTTTAATGAGCTGTGGATGAACATTCATGCTGCCCTTGTGCACATATGAAAAAAAGCATCTTTTATGATATATATGATCAACTTCCTAAATGTGTTTTTTTTTTAAAAAGATCATCTGAATCTTACTGTTTAAATATTTTTGTCTGGAAGTGAAACAAACTGTTTAGATGTGATTGAAATTACAAAAGGGAATAAAGAAATCATATCAGATATGCAGATAAACTTAAAGTTAAAGTTTAGCATTCAGTGGGATTTCCTAATCGTGTTTTTTTTGGCGGATGCACTTTCAACACATTCAGAGAAGAGTTCTGTTCTCAGAATAAGTTAACACACTGATTAAGCTGTGAATCAGATTTGGGGAAGTGCCCTTTTGGACACAGAGAGCAGAGACTGTTAAACAGTGTCAACATGTTCACATTTCCTTATATTTCCTCCAGAGAAATATAAACTGCATGTACAGCGTATTCTAGCAACATATAATTTTATAATTTGACAGCTATATTCAGAGGAAACTTAAATGATCATTGTGCAGAGCACAAACATATATTAAACTGTTGTTTAAACATATTTGAATTTAAATTAAATTATTTAGGTCTTCAGTGGGCAGTTATGATAAAAGGCAGACCTCACACAGTAACGGTAACTCATTAGCGGGTGTCTAACAATAACAACTGAGAGCGGAAGACACACATCGGAGGGGTTGTGTCACACTGTGAACGGATACAGCTACTGCTTTCTCTCTCTACGAAGTTCCTTATCAGTTGCTTCTTTAGAGAACACATCTTAAGAAGATGTGTCAAAAACACTATATCACTTTGAAGAAAATGTTCATACTTGTTGCTTAAGCTAAAACAGCTAGCTGCTTACTTGCTAGTGCCACTATTTTCAGTGAAGTAGACAAACTGATTCTTTGCTACAAGAAAATAGAATCCACACTCATATTCCACAGATTTCTAGAGAATTCATAAGCCTCTTATTTATTATTAGTGCTTAATAATGTCCAAAGAGTCTTTGTTCTCTTCATACACAAAGAATAATTCATACTTGGACACTGATTATACTGACACGGATATAATGAATAATTCAGTGCTGATTTTACTTGTTCCTTGTCTGGCAATTCTGGCTCCATTTTTGTGTGCCACTTTTGTGTGGTAATGGACTGTTGTCTGGTATTTAGTGCTGTTATTCATTCAAATGGTCCTGGGTCCTATATTTTGCAAATCAAATAGCTTTCATAATTCTTCATAATTATTGCCTGGCGTACTTCTGTGTTCTGTAATATCGACATTGACATAGTCCTGCTCTGAATTGTCTGTTTCCACATTGATGTAGTCCGGTTCAGAGTCATCCTGATTTACATTGACATAATCTTGATCAGAGTCAGAGTCTACATCTTCACGATTATCCATATCTACAATCTCATAGTCATCCTCAGCGTTCTCTTCATTCTCGTCATTACGGAGCACGTCTTGCATATTAACTGCATCTTGGAAAACAAAGTACATTAAAAAAAAAGTTTTATTATTGTGGTAAGACGTTTCAGCAGTGGTATTTGCAGGCACCCAAAGTAAACTTAAAGGACGTCATTCTCATAAATCATTCTCACCTTTTGAATTGGAGCATACTTGGATTTTCTTTTGTTTTAATCTTCTCCTCACCAGGATAATAATTAGCAGTGCACACAGTATGAGCAGTACAGTTGTTACCACACCACCAATGATAACAATTGAAGAAGCTGGAGGAGAGATTTTAATACATTAACAAGAGTACACCAGAATGACCTACTACTGTAATGTTTCTGCTAAATTATTACGTTTTAACTGATATTTAGCTTGCTCATGAATCAAGGTGCGGTCATTGCAATGCAAAATTTCACAGAATCTGTGTGATCAGGATTTTTGCATGGGAGCAATAGTTCCCTATGTAGGTTTCACTCACGGAAATGCACCATTACTGACTTGACCAGCAGAAAGTTGCTTGGTTTGGAAGTGATTTTTGTGTGAGCTCTGCTTCATTTATCACTACACTAATGACAATAAACAATGGAGATTTGTCCAGAAAAATCTCACTTTGCAAATATGACTGCACATCATTATTAAAGGCAGTCACAGTCACCTATTGGCATACTGTAGTCCGCTAAAAGAATGACTGAAGAATCCCGGCAACTAAACCCAGTGCTGTTGAACTACACCATGGAAAGACTAAATGCTCATACCTGAACATATGACTCCAGCGTTGTTATCACACTGATTTCCATTCAGTTGAGAGCACTCTATGATGGATGACTTGTCTCCCTTACAGTTGACAGTACTCAGCCAACTGCTTTTATCCCCTACCCCAAAAAGACCCTGGCCCTCTGCAATAACAGCTCTTCCACATTCCAACTCTCTGCACACCAGAGCAGCAGCATCAATGTCCCATGAGTGAGCACACACCGGTTTGAATGTGCCACTATACAAGATCTCAACTCTTCCAGAGCAGACATCTAAACCATTGACCAGACTGATGTTTTGTTTACCTGCTAAACAGAGAAAATTAAGCAAACATTCAACTCAAATATTCTCAAATAAACCAACCTGCTGTCTGCTTTAAAGGTATAGTTCACCTAAAATAAATGTTCTGTTATCATTTACACACCCAATATTCTGTCATGACTGGTGCAGTCCGATAGATCAAATTTATTCTGACATAATGACATCATTATCACATGGTGCAGCTGATTGGTTCTTTTTGTATCAGCAGCAGTATTTGTATCATTTCAAATACTTTGCTAGTGCTTGGTCTAGCAGTTGCAGCATGCAATGATCTTTATTTAATATCCTAATGATTTTTGGCATAAAAGAAAAATCAATCATTTTGACCCATACAATGTATTTTTGGCTAATGCTACAAATATACCCGTGCTACTTAAGACTGGTTTTGTGGTCCAGGGTCACATATATGTTGTATGTGCATCAGCAGTAGTATTTCTTACATGCTCACAGCAGCATGTTGTGGATGTATTGGCAGTAGCAAGTCTCTGTACTTGCTCTGCTGCAGTAGCAGCAGTGTAGCAGATCTATTCCACCAAAACCAAACACATTAACATTGTGATGTACATTACCATGCCAAACCCTCCAAGAGTTGTCATGACAGAAATATCTTCTGACTGTTCTGTTCAATTTAAAAGTGAAAGAACAGAATGGATTATTAATGCTTGGAAGATGAGTATGGGTAAAAAGATGTCTAAATGATGTTGGTAGAGTTGGGGAGGTGGAGGTTGCCAAAACAGCTGATGCCAGACCAAGGTAAGCGTCTGCTTACATGCGTTTGAAGTTATTTGAAATATTAGATGGGTTCACACCTCCCGAAATGATGTTCAGGAACTTCTCTTGAATGATTTACCCATTAATCTGATTGACGCAGTTCTCAAGTTCTGACTCACTGATCACGGCAGTTAACAGCTTACTCAAATTCAGTTTATAATGACTTCAATTTCAGTACATTCCTCAAACAAAGGTACTGTATGGTTTCAGAAAACCTAGAATACTGCATATTGACAACTTTTTTTTGACATTTTTTAACCCTGAAACTTTCATTGTAACTGAATGAAAAAACGACAAGCACAGTCTTCAACATTTCTCCTTTTTCTAATTTCTTTTTGTGTATTCCATAGAAAAAAAGAAAGCTAAAATTCTAAGTTAACTATTCCTTTATCAATAACATAGAGTAGAAACATTTAAGCTTTTGTGATCCTGAAAATATCACTTACCAGTAACCAGGTAATTACTCAAAACCATGACTGTCAAAGAGAAAACATAGGAAAGTTCTTCATTAGAAAATAATATTTCACATTTGCTGTCTTACATTTTCTTTGATAACATAAATATGACACATTTGTTTGCAATAAAAAACTGCTTTTTATGCAGGACAACGCTGCTACAAATGTCCCAGATACATTGAGTTTATATATTTGTAAAAAGCCTTCTCATTTATATAAATGATTTTTTAATTCAAAACAGTCAATATCATTTAATATAATAATAAATTAAAAGGTATCAATTTAAAAATTGTTTACCAAGTGTAAAGTCAAGGAGTGGTCTCAGCATTTCTGTTCCTTCATTGATTGATGTGCGTGATGTGTATCTCTGTTGCCTTTCACATGTTCTCTGAGTCAGACAGACACCAGCTCTGTGTGAACAGAACTACAACACTTCCGCTTTTCACTGATCCCGCCCCTGTCTCGCTATACACATCAGCTTCTCAGAGACTATGTATTTATGTTCATGTAGAAACTAACCCCAGTAACCACTGATATCTGTAAAATACCTGCTACCCTCTAAATTAAATATTCTCTGTACTAAATATTTAGTACTTGTTTTTAGTTCAACCTTTCAGCATTCTGCCACCTGATGTACACTAGATGTTTCCACTAGACTTTGCAAATAAGCAATACGTTGTCAGCTTATTTTGTTCTTTATAAAGCAAACACAAGTTGCTTCTTCAAATGAAACTGCATGAAATCTCTTTGAGGGCATATGCTCTAAATGTGCTGCTGCATGTGGACATCTTCACATTGTTCACACATTTTAAGCTTTCTGAAACTTGTGGTTAAAAGTGTGTATTTAAAAATACACCACAATGGCCAACATAGACGATTACTACAGCCTACCTCCACCCTTTATATTTAGCAGAGCTGTATTGTCAGGCAAAGACAATCTACTTTTTAAGTTAGTGGCTCAGACCTGTAACCATTAAGCCACACCACTACATGGAGGTGCCACTTTAATAGAAGAACTGTCAGAAACCTCCTGAGATGCAGTTGTATTAAAAGCCTGTTGTAAAAAAAACTGTTACGGCAGAGAGTGAGACTGGGCAGATGTGTTAATGCTACTCACCACTATCTCACTGTAACTCTCATCTTTGGATAATTCAGCTCATGATCTAGCAGACTGTGATGGTATCCACTTGTATCACCAGAAACTTGAAGGACACAGGACAACACAGCTTGGAAAGTCAACTCAAAGGAAATGGACAGTGGGTTTGTGATTTTCACAACAGATAGAACTGAATAGACTTGAAGTCTGTGCATGTTGTGTACATAGTTGCAGTGAAACGGATGACACTCCACTCTCAGAAGAGCATGTCAAAGGGGAAGTTATTTCAGCTCACCACACTGTTCAAAGGTTCATGCAATTGGTTCAGTATACATGACGCAGAGGCAGAGCAGATGGAGACAGTCTTTTTTCCCTAAAAATATTTGTATTCATTTTATCTGTCCAGTTCATCTGATGTTGGTGGGTCTTGGGGGCAGTGCTCTAACATATAGTGGAGCTGCACCTCTGATGACCTGAGTTTGAGGCCCGGCTTGAGGTCCTTTGCTGATGCTGTTCCCCTCTCTCTTTTGCCTGTTATTTGCTGTCTCGTCTATACAGTAATCAACATTTGAAGTGGATCAAAACCTTTTATCAAAGTTGTCCTAAAACCAAAAACAATACCCATTTTTTTCTTAGGAGAATTTTGATTAACTTTTTTGATCCACTTCAAATGTTGACTACTGTACTGTTTCATCCATACAAGGTCCAAAATATAACATAAAAAGGCATATTTCACTGGAAAAATGTACATTTTGTCATCATTTACTCACACTCATGTGAGAATGGATGAACCCTAGTTGCTTAAACCACACAAGCATAAAAAACGTATTTTGCACACAATACTGAGTAACTAAATAACCCAATTGCAATTAACACATTTGAGGAGACCAAATAGCCAGTTCTATAAAATGTAATTTTAAAACACTAATGTCTAAATGTAAAAACACCTACCTTTAAAAACTGTATGTTGAACTGACTTTGAAATTTGCATATTAAAACTGACAACTATTTGGTCGATAAAAGCTGCAGTACCTTCACACAGCAGAGAGATGGTGCTGAGAAACCCTTTCTCTGCATCATTCATCTCCAGTGGCATGAGGAGAGTGTTTGTTGCTGTGTTTGAAATCGCTCCCTCATTCACCATCCCCTATATATTAATACTAATATAGTTCACTTTAAGGAGTGAATGAAAATGTATGAGCGAATTCTGACACTGAGTGCAACAGAAATGCTGCCGCTTTTACATAGGTTGAGCTTGCTGTTTAATGATAATAATAAAACTTAGCAAACTGGCAGCTCCAGTAGTAATCAAAAGATTTATCTCGAATTCTGCTATGCAAACTAGCATGTATAAACTTTAATTAAGCTGATAATAAATTAAAAAGAAATGTATAACTGTATGATATTACCAGTGTTGGGCAGTAGCGTCGCTACAAGTAGTGACGCTGCTAGCTTAACTACATTTCTCAGTAGCGTGGTGGTAGCGTCGCTGTTTTCTGAATCAAATAGCTTTTCAGTAGCTATTATTTTGATCAAGTAGCGCGGTAGCGTCAACAAAAGCTAAAAGCGATATATTTTTCTATACTTTAAGCTCAAATCGGAAATATAACTGCTACGGATAACTGATCCTGGGTCAGTAAGCGACGTCACGCCACTAAACCTCGTGACGCCATTGGCTCATTAAACTGTCAGTCAAACCGTATTAATCCTCCCGCCTCTCTCGTGAATGAAGTGCGGCGCGCAGTTTGAAGCATCTCAGCGTGTTTGCAGACTTGAGGTAAATAAAGTGTTGATTGAAAAAGTACATGTTTTCTGTATTTATAATACAGCACTGTATTTATAAAGGCTAATGTTTTTTTTGCATTCGAGGAGATGAGAAAAGTGTGTCTTAGTCTAGCATTTGTTGTCGAGACAACTAAATTGCTTATGTGAAGCGCTGAATCTTTATATTTTAGCTAAATGTCAGAAAAAAAAACTGAGCGCCCACGTAGCAACAGAAAACTGTATAATCTGCAATGCAAACGCGTGAATGCAGTGCACGCACTGCCTCTATTGTAGCGGTATTGAGAAAAAAACTTAGTACTTGAACTAGTGGTGGGCGCCTTGATTTTAGTCTTTGAAGCAGGCTAGTGCTCTGGGAAGATCTCAAACTCAGAAGAACGAGATGGGGAGTGGGTGGGTGTGGGTTGTCAAATTCATGGCGAAAGGCAAAATGTTTCGGTTCGTTCTTAGCAAAAAACAAACAAACAAACAAACAAACAAACAAACAAACAAAAAAAAACGATCAGGTTCCATAGCGAAATAAGAATTAAACAGTGTTCTAGTCTAAACGAATTATAATAATCTTTGCTAATATTCTTGACACTTCAAACTGCTTTGGACTTTGCAGTATCGAATTATGCCTTTACTATGACCAAAATGCCGGAATATGCTATTCAGCTGTTTGATCGCGCACTGCAGCCTGTTCATTTGACAAATAAAACATAGTCACGCAAAAGTTACACTAGTCAATTTAAATGTGTGTTACGTGCAGTTCAGCGTGAACACCGGTGCCGTGGCACATTTTTGCTCATCATGATATTTTCCGTCGACATGCGTGAAGTACAAAGCTTACCCAATGCATAATATTTTCGCTTCAAATACATTGCAGATATGGAAACATTTGTATTTGTGGCGAGAGAGGTAGTCTACATAAGCCCAACTTTACTTTCAGTTTCGCTTTAAATTTGTTTTGGATTGTTTAGGCAAATTTATTTATTTATTTATTTTTATTTATTTATTCATCCTCGTTCGGTTCTGAATACGGTTAAAGTTAAAGGATTTGTTGTGGAGTGAGGGAAATAATGTCGGAACATTATAACATTACGCTGTAGGCCTGTTCATTTCAGAATACAATAAAATGTGACTTATAGGCCTAGCCGCCGTGACCTGTCGGGTTTAATTTTTCCTCTTAAAGACGTACAATTTATGTTAGCATGTTTAAAAAAAAAAAAAAAAAAAAAAAAAAAAAAAAAAAAAAAAAAAAATTTACAATAGAATTTAGCTTTGCTTCCCAGATAGTAACAGGGTCTGGGCCAAATCTGGCTTACATTTGGCACTTGTTTTTTATTCACAGTCTTGTATTCATGAAATCAATTACTATCTTTAAAAATGGCAGTAAATTAAAGTGCTGTTTTTGTGCGGTCTGTCATATTTCAGTAGCTATATACAGCAAAACTACAGCACTTCCATTAGGCTATTTTTTTACGAAGCTGTCAACACTGTAAACTCTGATGGCATGCAATCAGTTGACAAACACCCATTCATATATAGACTATGTTATTCAATTATATGTATAAATTATTTTATTTAAAAAATTCGTGTTTTCCCTGTTTTATTCATTCAACATTCTGAAACAGGTGCCATTGTTTAAAAAAAAATGTTTTTCAAGAAAGAATTCAACCCCCCCCTAACCCCCCAAAATATGAGATAAACCCAGCCCTGTACATTATACTGATTTTTGTGCCAAATTGGTTTGGAAGAGTGGTTGAATAAACAATTAAACTGGACTTTTATGCCTGTATGACTGACAGTTTAATTGATCACTGAGAGAGCATTGACTTGGTATGATGTTGGTTCAATAGAAAAATGAAAATGTAAAAAATAGCTTAGATGTAGTAAACTACTTTTGCCATGTTGCTGAAGCTTAGCTTGCTACATTACCCAAGGCTGTAGCTTTAGTGTAGTTAAGCTTCATTTAATGAAGAGTAACTGTTAGCTTAGCTCACTACACTGTGATGTTACACTGGCCTTGTGCTGAAAAAAACATTACTAAACATACTCACACACCAAGGCAGAGCAGTTCAAGTGCTGTCAGATGGTTTCATTTGATTATACTGGTTGGGTTTACAAACGTTTATAAAATCAACAGCATATCTTGAGATATGTAATCTTGTGTATTTTTGAAGATTATATTACAAATGTGTTGAAAATAACACAATAACAGCTGAATATCAAACCTAACGGTAAATGTCCACTATATAGCGGCAAAGCTCAGTGCCACTGACAGAATGCCTTTGCTTTGGGCTGTGTCTGTGGTGTGTTTAATCTAGGTTTATTTCAGCCCACAGCACATATTAAACATCAGATACATACAATTACAGAATGAAAGATGCATGCAGGGGTGGACTGGGGCCGAAAAGTGACCCTGGACTTTTTGGCACAGAGCAGCCCACCACACCCGGTCTGCAACACACCACACCATAAATGACTCGCATAATTTGTCTTTTCTGTATATGACAAATGGTAAATCATTTTGAAGATTATGTCATGAAAATTTGGACTCAGAGGAAGACCATGAGGGTTTAGGGTGTGATTTGGGACAGGGCTTGTGTAGGCTACAGTACACTTGAATTATTATTAGTATTTCTTATAATCAAAGCAATCAAATATAACTAGAATCAGAAAGGGCTTTATTGCCAGGGCATGTTTAAATACAAAAAGAATTTGTCTTGATAATCAAAGGAGCAAATATAAAATCAAAAAGTACAGACATGTTTACATACAAACATATAATTGAAGGTAATAAAATTAAATATAACACTAATGATTAAGAGAATAAATGTAAAATAAAGGGAAAGAAAGAAAAGAAACAGATTTATGACTATGCAAATGTGCTATTTATAGATGAACAGTTTTGAGAAGTTATGATGTGCAGTCCTGAGCTGTTATATATTTTTAGGTTTTAGGAATATGGCCTGAAGGAAAAAGCTGTTCTTGTGTCTGGCTGTTTTGGTGCTCAGTGCTCTGTAGCACTGGCCAAAGAGAAACAGTTCAAATAGGAAGTGGGCTGGGCGTGACAAATGAAGGAAATACAACCTCTGCTGGGCTTTTTTTTTGGCAATAGAGTCGATGTGATTGTCCCACTTCAGGTCCTGAGAGATGGTGGTGCCCAGGAATCTGAATGTCTCTATTGCTGCCACAGTGCTGTACATGAAGTTCACCATCACCTCCACTGTTTTGAGCGTGTTGAGTTTTAGGTTGTTGTGATTGGGGATAGTCAGCTGCTTAACCATATGCAGACTTGTCACCATCCTGAATGAGACCAATGACCATAGTTTCATCTGCAAACTTTAGGAGCTTTATAGAGGGGTCCCTTAAAGTACAGTGTTTGGAGGAGATCAGTAAGGAGACAACACATCCCTGGGGGCACCAGTGCTGATAGTGGGGGTACAAGATGTGAGTTTCCTCAGCCTCACTAGCTGCTGCCTGTCTGTCAGGAAGCTGGTGATCCACTGACAGATCGGGGTGGGCACGGAGAGCTGGGTCAAGATCAGGCATGATGGTACTGAAGGCCAAGCTGAAGTCCACAGATGAGATCCTTGTGTTATTCCCAGATTTGTCGAGGTGTTTCAAGATGTAATACAATCTTGTGTTGACTTAATCATTCACAGGTGATCAGTTTGATCTGTAGGCAAGCTGAAAAGGATCTAACAACCCTGGTTGAAAAACAACTGTATATGCTGATTATGTATGTTTTGAATCATGGCTGCTGGTTTGAGCTGGTCCTTAGCTGGTCATGAGCTGGCTTAAGCTGGTCCTAACATGATCATGTGCTGGTCCTAAGCAACTAGCTCCTGTTCAGGACCAGCTTAGGACCAGTTTAAGACCAGCTAAGGGCCAGCTCAAACTAGCTCATGACCAGTTAAGGACCAGTTTAAACCAGCTCAAACCAGCAGCCATGATTCAAAACATACATAACCAGCATATGCTGTTTTTTTTTTTTTTTTGCAACAGGGAAGGTCCAGTGATATTCTTCAGGTAGGCCAAGACCAGTCTCTCAAATGACTGAGTATTAGTCTCTAGTCACTCAGTATTAATCACAACAGCTTTCATAAATGTTATCATCAGATTTGTCTACCACACTTTTATTTTCCGTATCATTCACATTGACATAGTCCTCTTCAGAGTCATCAGTGTCCACATTAATATAGTCCTCTTCAGACTGATCAGTGTCCACATTAATATAGTCCTGTTCAGAGTGATCAGAGTCCACATTAATATAGTCCTGTTCAGAGTCATCATGATCCATGTTTTCACCAAGTTCTACATTTTCATAATCAGCCTCATCACCTTCTTCATTTTTGTTATCATGGGATGCACCTGCATATGTGTTAGCTGCACCTATAGACATTGCATGAAGAGGGACATAATTACATTAAAGTTGAAACAGAAGACATCATCTGACTTCTGATTTCTTTTATGAAATGCAACATTGTTACCTTTAGTAAAAGAGCACTTTGAATGAGTTTCCTTGTTCCTTTGTTTTTGTCTTCTCTTCAGCAGGAGGATGATTATGAGGACAGACAATAAGAGCAGCACAGCTGACACTGCAGCACCAATGACAGGAAGCAGGGAGGCTGAGAGAAACACACGTGTTTGAGTTAAACTTTCATTACCAGCAGTCCAGCTTGTTTTTAGACTCTTACACATCAGTACCTGTGATAGTGATTAGCAGCAGTTCAGAGGCAGATGAACGGAAGGAGCGTGAGGAGACACTGACTTCATAAACACAACTGTAGTTTCCCTCATGTGAATAATCTGCCTCAGAAAAGGAGAAGGAGGCAGAGTGACTGACAGCTGACTCACTCCTGGTGATGTTTGACCCTCTGAACAGGTGAAAAGAGCCTCCAGGATACTGAGATTCAGTGGAACAGATGATAGTGAAACTGTGGCCCCTGGTGATCACTGGCCCCTGAGACCCCACGACAAACTGTCCATCAGGAGCACTGTGGGAAATGTTGGGCTGCTGCAAAGTCCACTAAAGAAAAAAATTTACAAGAACAATACATTTATATGGTTACTTTTCTTTAAATAAATAAAGATGACTTTAAGAAATGCATCTTTTTGGAATCAAAATTTTAATCCACAGCAATTTTACAAAATGTCTCAATTGCAAAAAAGGCATCATTACAAAATGTGTTTACTTATACGTTTACTAATGCATGTAATCTATGATGTAGGCAATGAGACAAGACTAAACACACTCACCCACAGTGATAATAACAGTGTTACTCAAAGGTGACTTGATGTTGTTTTGGTAGGAGTATTGACAGCTGTAGCTGCCTTGATGTGAAATGTCTACATTATGGTTGAAAGTCACACTAGATACATGTGTCTGGGAGGATACAGATAAACCATTTCTGAAGAGCTGGAATTCAGCATTAACATTACATCTTGGTTTAGGTGTTGTGCATCTGAACTGGATATTTTCTCCATGAGAAACAACTGCATGTGCGGAGGTCAGGGAAAGGGTCGGCATCTGCAGCTCACCTGCAAATTAAATATGTATTGTAGTGGAGAGCACATTCTGGGGCCCAGTTTATGGCAAGGGGGCACCTCCCTGACCACATATTGGACAGAGGTTTGCTACATTTTGATTGGATCTTGGTGAACTAACATAAACAAACTGTCCAACGCATCAGATAAAGATGCCAGGACAACAGCCAGACATCTCTTAGAGCGCAAGAAGACCACCTTTGGTACAAAGCCCGGGAAGGACAGAACTTCCTATTGGTCAAAATGCAGTTTGTGCCCTTCACCCACCTTGAGACTGATTCCTAATGGTTTGGCCTGTGACCCGGCCATAAAAATTCCTTAGGACCTCCAGATGCAGCAGCAGTGGGTGAAACTAAGAGAGATCATGGAGATCTATCCAAATCCATTCATAACTGTTTTCAAACCTTAAAACTGATGCACAATACAACACACACATCTTATACTTATTCAGAGAAATAAGTATTCCATGTGATAGCAACGTGTAGTGCAACATCTTACACAAACTCAGCTGTTAATGGACAAATTAATGCATGCATGACAGTTCAATCTTTTCCCATCATGTTTGGACTTAATGTGTTCGTAACATTGCCAAATGCATTCTGGTTATGGTTTGGAAAGTGATAAACGCACTGGTGAAACTTTAGTGACACTTTTCTAGCTTTGTGTTTGGACTATGCAAATAAATTCCACAGGAGGACAGAAGGGTGGGCCACCTTGTGTCCCCCCACTCTGATGGAATCAGCCAATCACAGCATGGAAATGGAGAAGCACCAAATTGCAATCTCCTCCTCATCGGAAAGGGATAAAGGTACCTTTCCAAAAGACACTCTGAGTTTGAAACCCGTCTAGTTAATAGCAGAAACACCTCCGTTCTGAGTCTCCGGCCTGCAAAGGTGAGACAACAACAGATACCAAGTCCAAGTCTCCAGTTTTTGAGGCAGCAACAGATAAGACCACGTTCTGAGCCTCTAGCCTGTGAGGAAAGAGACAATCTATGTTCAGAGTCTTCGTCCAGTGAGATAACAACAGATGCAGTGTCCTGAGTCTCCATCCTAGAGAGACAAAGCGGATTGTTCTGAGTCTCTAGCCCAGAGAGGCAGAAGACACACAGACATTTGCAGCAAGGTTAAGCTCCGGCGAGCAAACCTTCACTTCAGGTACTTTTGCTTGCGTGTTCCAAGCTAAGGACCTTCAGCACCTACTTCAGGGCCACATCTGCGTGTTCCAGATCTTGGGACCCTTGGTGCTCCAGGAGATCAGCATCCTACAGCGCTTCATCTTCAAGGCTGCCGAAACGGATTCCTGCTCCTTTCCCCACTGTACTGCCACCAGTGCCACCAGTGGAAGAAGTCGCCGCCACCGGACTGCTCACTCAACTGCAGCGAACATAAATATCACTTCCAAACCTCTTCCAGAGACCTTGGCATTGTTGTATATTACCAGTATATGATTTTCTAATTTACATTAGATATTATATAGCTGACTGCAGTTGATAACAAATCTTACATGTATTTGTTTGAGGCATAATAAGGTTCTTCACCTTATTTGTTTCAGAGTAGCAACAGTTTATCCTTCCAGATAACGTAGCTCTGACATAGCAACACCCAACATAATCACTTGCTTTTTATGCATCTTATGCACTTTATTCCTTTTTCATTCATGGTATTCATTTAGTAGTTGTTGATTACTCTTGTCTATCTTTTGTTAATAAAATTTATTTTATTACAATTTGTGTCTTCCTTGTGTTGATAATACAGAAGAGGTTCTACAAGTTAGAGATCCCACCAATCTTTCTTATGTGATGTACTCATAACCACACATTAACTGACACGTGATCCAAGAATCATAACGTCAGCTGTGACATGAGTACCCATCACTACCCTATTTCACCTCCCTAGGTTGGCGAAAGTTAAATTCACTACCTTAATTGGTGTCACTAGGTTGGCGAAAGCTAAATTTATTACAGTATTTATTCTAAATAGTTTGTTAAGACATACTGTAATATAAACATGACATTCATGAAGCTTACTGTAATTTCTGTTGCTCATTTCTGCCCCAAATAATGTGTGAAGATGCTGAAGATTTTACTTACCTGAACAAACAACACCAGCATCTTCGCCATGATTACAGTCATGTTTTCCTAATCCACGGTGTGAACATTGTGTAAGAATTCCTTCACTTCCTGAACATCCCACATCATCCAACCAGATCTGACCACTTCCCTGGCCAAAATAAGCACTGCCATGTGCACTCACAGCTTTTCCACATCCCAACTGTCTGCACACCACAGCAGCATCATTCATGTCCCAGTTATCATCACACACGGTTCCCCACTGGCCATTATAAAGGATCTCAACTCTTCCACAGCATGAATCAGAACCATTGACCAACTTTATGTCTTGTAGTTGGCCTTGAAAATGAAAGTACAATGTAATTAAAAATTTATTATTTTTGGTATGCTGTAAGTATTTTGCATATGTTTGACATTGTTGGGAAAGAGTACCAAACATGCATAGCCCTATTATTTTCAGATGTTTTCTTATAATTATTATTACTTGAAGCCAAACACTTAAGATTTATATTGTTTTAGTTGCTGAAGTACTATTTTTATTACAAGCAAACAGCACATTTTCAAAACACTTAGCTTTAGACAACAAATCTAAAGTTAGTAAAAAATTTAACCTAAGAAAATACTATAAAATATCAAGATGTACAGCATATGCATTTTTACCTAAGCAGACGACACCTGCATCTTCATGATGACACAGTTATGTGTTCCAAATGAAGGATGTGAGCACTGTGTGAGTGATGATTCACTTCCTGAACATCCCACATCATCCAACCAGATTTGACCACTTCCCTGGCCAAAATGAGCACTGCCATTTGCACTCACAGCTCTTCCACATCCCAACTGTCTGCACACCACAGCAGCATCATTCATGTCCCAGTCATCATCACACACTGTCCCCCACTGGCCATTATAAAGGATCTCAACTCTTCCAGAGCATGAGTCAGAACCATTGACCAACTTTATGTCTGGTAGTTGGCCTTAAAAATGATAGTACAATGTAAATAAAAAGTTGTTATTTTTGGTTTGCTGTAAGTACTTTGCATATGTTTGACATTGTTGGGAGAAGAACACCAAACATGCATGGCCCCTATTATTTTCAGATCTTTGCTTATAATTATTATTATTTGAAACCAAACACTTAAGATTTATACTGTTTTAGTTGTTGAAGTACTATTTTTATTACAAGCAAATAGCACATTTTAAAAACACTTAGCTTTAAACAACCAGATCTAAAGTTAAAAAAAAAATGTAACCTAAGAAAATACTATAAAATATCAAGGTGAACAGCAAAAGCATAATTTGAAAACATGCATTTTTACCAAAGCAGACGACACCTGCATCTTCAGAATGACTACAGTTATGTGTTCCAAATGAAGGATGTGAGCACTGTGTGAGTGATGATTCATTTCCTGAACATCCCACATCATCCAACCAGATTTGACCACTTCCCTGGCCAAAATGAGCACTGCCATTTGCACTCACAGCTCTTCCACATCCCAACTGTCTGCACACCACAGCAGCATCATTCATGTCCCAGTCGTCATCACACACTGTCCCCCACTGGCCATTATAAAGGATCTCAACTCTTCCAGAGCATGAGTCAGAACCATTGACCAACTTTATGTCTGGTAGTTGGCCTTAAAAATGATAGTACAATGTAAATAAAAAGTTGTTATTTTTGGTTTGCTGTAAGTACTTTGCATATGTTTGACATTGTTGGGAGAAGAACACCAAACATGCATGGCCCCTATTATTTTCAGATCTTTGCTTATAATTATTATTATTTGAAACCAAACACTTAAGATTTATACTGTTTTAGTTGTTGAAGTACTATTTTTATTACAAGCAAATAGCACATTTTAAAAACACTTAGCTTTAAACAACCAGATCTAAAGTTAGTAAAAAAATGTAACCTAAGAAAATACTATAAAATATCAAGGTGAACAGCAAAAGCATAATTTGAAAACATGCATTTTTACCAAAGCAGACGACACCTGCATCTTCATGATGACCACAGTTATGTTTTCCAAATGAAGGATGTGAGCACTGTGTGAGTGATGATTCACTTCCTGAACATCTCACATCATCCAACCAGATCTGACCACTTCCCTGACCAAAATGAGCACTGCTATATGCACTCACAGCTCTTCCACATCTCAACTGTCTGCACACCACAGCAGCATCATTCATGTCCCAGTCGTCATCACACACTGTCCCCCACTGGCCATTATAAAGGATCTCAACTCTTCCAGAGCAGTCATTATTACCATTCACCAGTCTGATACTGTAATGTCCTAAAAAACAAAATAACTTCATTATAATACAACTCACTTCCTACAACATGCTAAACTTGCAGACTAGTCAAAACAGTGACTGGTTATGTCATGATGCAGCTAGAATCAAATCTGTGTTTAAAAATAGGTGACTAACAGCTTGTTACTTACCAGTTACAGAAGTCAGAGAACTGGCTGTTGAGATGAAAAAACAAGGACATTTAAACATATTGTAGACTTACAATTAGATATGATTTACCAAATAAAAACCTTTAAAAAATTAAAGGGGTCATATTATGCTCTATTACAAAGTCTTGATTTTGTTTTGGGGGTGTACTAGAACATGCTCTCATGCAAAAACACATTATTTTTCACATAATTTACATAATTACAATACCTTTCTCCCCAGCCTGGCACAAATGGATTGATTAGCTCTGGGAATGTGTTGTGATTGGTTAGCCGTCTCAGTGCGTTGTGATTGGCGAACAGCTTACCAAAGCAGCAAGTTCCATGTACAACTGTTAGTGCAAGCTAGATTAAGTGATTTTTACATTCTAAATATGGATATTTTTCTTACAAAAACACATCAATTCGCTACAGGAGGCCTTTATTGACCCTCCTCCAAGGTCAGTAAAGCGGACAGCAGAGCCACTCATGTGGTCACTCAAATGTCACTCATATGGTAAAATTGGTCACGTTTCGCGAGCTTGTAGAAGTAAAGGTAAAACGACCAGTAGAGGGAGAGAAAGAGACAGCAGAGATAAAAAGAGCTCTGGTAGAAGCCATTGTGCATATAAAGCAGCGGAAAGTAACAGCGATGATTCTGTTGACACATTCACACTGGGTTGCATCAAGGAATACATAAAGAAAGTGAACAGTCAAAATCTAACTAAAGTGCAGCCATATACAGTTGACATGCAAATTGATGGGCACACAGTGAAGCTAGAAATAGACACTGGCTGTAGTATTACGCTCTTAAATGAAGAGACATTCAAGGAACTGAGAAAAAGTGGGAAAAGTACTAAATAAGTACTAAAATAAACTTGAGACATATACAGGACAGCCAACCAAAGTGAGAGGCACCAGCCAGGTTGTAGTGGAGTACCAAGAGCAAAAGAGATCACTCCCTGTTGTTGTAGCGGCTGGCAATGGTCCGAACCTGCTGGGTTGGGGCTGGTTAGCAGAATTAAAATGATCATGGGACCAGATCAAGCATGACTGACAAGTTTTGCAGATTCAGACTGAACATAATTTATTGCAGAAGATGCTGGTGAAACACAGTGACCTTCTTAAAGAGGAACTAGGGACATTTCAAGCAAAACTCAAGCAAAAATTCATGTTTCTCCAGAGGCAGTGCCTAGATTTTTTCGCCCCAGATTAGTGCCCTATGCAAAATGATGAGGAGTTAAATTATCTACAAAAGGAACATGTAATCCGTCCAGTAAAGTACTCGGAGTGGGCTTCACCAGTAGTTCCGATTCGGAAGACTGATGGATCCATAAGGCTTTGCAGCACATTGTCTGGAGGTAAAAAGTTCCCTTAATTTGGACCTGAGTCATGCCTACCAGCAGGTGGTGGTCGACGAGGAGTCTCAGAAGTTTTCTGTTAGTCTAGATATCTTGATAAACAGGCATGGATACAGCAGACCACTTAGAGAACCTGGGGGCAGTGCTGAAAAGACTAGAAAATGCAGGGTTACTACTCAAGAGAGAGAAGTGTGTTCTTGCAAGACAGCGTTGAGTATCTAGGACATAGAATGAACGTGCACGGCCTTCAGCCTGTAGGAACGAAAGTGAAGGCTATAGTAGAGGGCCCATCTCTGTCAAATGTGTCAGAATTGAAGGCCTACTTGGGGTTATTAAACTACTATGGTAAATTTCTCACGAATTTAGCAACCCAGCAAGCAATTTTTGGTCTAAAAAAACGTATATTAGCCGTTGAAACACAGCCTAGACGTCTAGGCTAAAATAAGGTTGTCATTGGGCTGTCAGTGAAAATTTAATAGACGTCTAAACATAGCCCTAGAATAGACTATAAATATATATATATATAAATATATATAAATATAGAAATAAAACCAAACACCTTGTAAACGCTGTTGACTTTGCTTACATGATGAAATATCATATATCTCACAAGTATTTTGCCAAAAAATGACATGTAACTAAATTCAAGATTATTTGGTCTAGAAGTGGGTTACAAATAGCCGGACTATATCGGGTCTATAGTTAAACTAGACGTTGAAATGACGACTATTGCTTGCTGGGAACTTGCCTGGCCCCACTGTATGAGCTTTTGAAAAAAGGGAAATGCTGGGAGTGGCTAACAGAGCAGGAAGAGACTTTTCAGCATTCAAAGAAGCTGCTGCAATCAGTGAAAGTTCTGGTGCATTATTCAGCAGATAAAGAACTGGTATTAGCATGTGATGCATCCCCCTATGGACTAGGGGCTGTGTTATTGCACAGATTAGAAGATGGAAGTAAAAAAAAGACCAATAAGTTTCATGTCATGCAAGCTGTCAGAGGCAGAGAAAAGATACTCACAGCTACATAAAGAGGGGCTTGCAATAGTTTTTGGAATACAAAAGTTCCAAAAATACCTGTATGGGAGGTCCTTTACTATCTGCAAGGATCACAAACCATTAATTTCACTCTTTAATGAGAAGAAACCCATACCCTAGATGTGCTCCCCATGAGTGCAGAGGTTTGCCGTGCTCCTGAGTGCTTATGACTATAGCATGGTTTTCAGGCCTAGCAAAGCTAATGCTTGTACCGATGCTTTAAACAGGCTTCCCATCAAGGATGAGGAAACAGAGGAGAAGAAATCTGAACAGGTACTTATGCTGGACGTATTGGGGGATGCACCAGTGGATATGCCTCAAATTAGACGCTGGACCTCTCGGGATGTTGTGATGTCCAGAGTCCGTGAATACACCTTGAGTGGATGACCAAAATTGCTGGATCCTGAGTTCCAATATTTTCATCAGAGGCAACAGGAGCTAAGTGTAAAGGATGGCTGTGTATTGTGGGGAGCGATAGTTGTTGTTCCCACACAAGGGTGAGAAATGTTGTTAAAACAGCTCCACCAGACTCACACAGGTATTTCAAATTAGCCAGATCTTATTTCTGGTGGCCCAATATGGAAAAAGATGTAGAAAGAGAGGCTCAGTTGTGTGAAATGTGTCAACAGTATGGAAAGGCACCCTCAGTGGCTCCTTTACATCCATGGGAGTGGCCAACAACTCCTGAATACATGTTGACTATGCTGGTCCATTCCAAGGGAAGATGTTTCTGATTGTTGTGGACTCTCATTCGAGTGAATGGATGTTTACCCAACAGCTACAGCCACCTCCCAGACCACTATAGAAAAACTAAGATAGAGTTTCAGTGTATTTGGACTGCCTTGGATGTTGGTATCAGACAATGGACCTTGTTTTACGAGTGCAGATTTTGCTTCATTCATGAAAAAGAATAGAATTCAGCACGTCAGAACAGGCCCCTTCCATCCTTCCTTGAATGGTTTAGCTTAAAGAGCCGTGCAGACTTTCAAAAATGGTCTCAAGAAAATGCGAGGAGAAACTTTGGAGACAAGACTGAGTCCTATTTAGTTATAGGATTACTCCACAAACCACGACTGGATTGTCTCCTGAAATAATTATGTCCAGGCGATTAAAATCGACTTTTGATTTGCTTTTACTGGACCTGGTACCAAAGTACAAAAGAAGCAGTTGAAACAGAAAGAAGAACATGACAACCACATATACCTGTGGACCTTTTCAGAAGGCGATACTGTGTATGCAAGAAATGACTACGGGCCACAGTGGGTTCCTGCTGTGGTTGAGAAATCTACGGGTCCACTGTCTTATACTTTCTTGAAAGGAACAGGACAGAAGGAGAAGACGTGGATCAGCTTCGCAAGAAACACACAATCTCAGTTCCCCCCCATAATCGCTCAGGGTGCACCAGTTATTGAAGGTGGTATTGTGCAGCCTGTGAGCAGTGTTCCAGCTGAGCCAGCTGGATGGAAAGAACTGTCGCTGGCATCACAGGGAGAACCAGGGGGTGTTGTTGAACAGTTACCAAAGGCAGGGAGTGTAGATACTCAGGCAGCAGAGTCGCTGACCATAAGGAAGTCAGCCAGAGAAAAACCTGAACCAGGTTATCTGAAAGACTTTGTTAGATAATTCAGTGTGAACTTATACTATTATGCAGTTGTTGTAAAGATGCCTGTGTGTACTGCTGTGCAGTTGGACTGTGTTGTTTATCCTGTATGCGCAATTAGCGATCAGTAAAAATGACTGTACTGCTGTTCTGTCCTCAGTGTCATTCTTCATCCCAAGTTACCACAAGCACAAAACAATAATAATACGCCAAAGGCAGGAACATTAGTTCACATTTATGCAAATTATGCAAAGATCGCTAAGTGCAAAAGCGCCTATTGTAAAAGGCATTTTTTTTAAACAGCTTTCACATAGTTCTGTGGTCAGCTATAGGTGTGTGTTATACTTTTTTCTTCAAATGGTTCATAATCCCTTTGTAACAAGCAGTCCACCGAAGGCGAGTAATAGATGAATGAATCCAAGTGCTGTTTTATTTATATCAAAAAATGAGCAGATGAACATAAACAGATGACTTGACTTGGCAAACAAGAGCATAAGCATGGACAAAACTCACCAAATAGCAGACACAGGGAAATGACACTCGACAAGAGACAAAGGCAACAAGAGGACTATAAATACTAAACAATACAGGTCACATGACACAAACCAACCAATGGGGAAGAAGACACATGACTAAAACAACCACTCACAACATGACACATATTAGGTGTGTTCGACTTAACGCAGCACTGTGCAGCTCGATCAAATTCTGACTTAAAGCAGTGCATGCCGGTTAGAAATTTTGTCCAACTTGAGGCGGCGCCGATGCCTCGTGACTGTCACGTGTGGCATCAAAGTACCATGATAGCGATTCGAAACCAGCCGGCTGACTCAGCCTGCGCAGTTTCTTCAGAGCGGCTGCAGGAGCTCTGATGACCACATAGCTGTTTCACGATTGGCCAGATTCACCGCATGACAACGATCACGTGTTTTGGGTTTAATCTAACATCCTCAAGTGCAATAATGCTGACAAATCTGTGTTTTTAGAACAGTAAAAGTGTTTTTACTGTAGTTGCAATGTTATATTGAGTCAGATTTATCATAAAACACTGATAAAAGCATAGATACCCCCACTTTATTGGCATTTAAATAGTATATGTTTATGTTGAACTTTATACTTAAACAGATGGCGCTGTGCTAAGCAGTATATAAAAAGTGTTTCTGTTGCTCATGAAAATGTTTCTGAAAATGTCTGTGTATTTGACAAATATTGCATTTAATTCACTTCATCTGTCATAGAGTATACAAACACCGTGCAAGCATCACTACGCAAGTGCTGCCCCCAACAGCCAGTGGCAGGTTAGTGTAGTTCATTTCGAACAAGCCTATTCACAAGGCAGGAATACATGAGGATCAAGGGAATCATATGATAGGAACATGAAACATGGCTAAATATTAATATAAAAGAAAACCTAAACAAGAAACAAAAACCAGCATGCCATATCCACTTCTCTAAGGGCTGCTCTAGATGCCCTAATGTAACACCCACCCAAACCCAAACAAAACTCAAAAAGTCCAGGAGGGTGGTGAAGCGGAGGCTGAACAGGGGGAGGGATGGAGGGCCAGGCCCATGCAGGAGAGCAGGATCAGAGTCATGGCATGGACCATGAAGCAATGGGTAAGACCATGGGCCATGGAGCAGTGGTGAACCTGGACCCTGGAGCAAGGGCAGGTCTAGACTGTGAAGCAGAGGTGGGCCTAGACCTTGAAGCACTGGAAGACCTGGGCTGTAGAGCAGAGGCAGACTCAAGGACTTGAGCAGGCTCTGGAGTGGATTCATGAACATGAGCAAGCTCTGGACCAGATAAATGGACAGGAGAGGCCTCTGGAGTGCAGTGAGCAGCCCACACACTCAAAATGGCAACCACCATCACAGGAAGTGCAGCAGACAGTGGGATGCCCGCCGGGATTGAGAGTGTAGAGACCAATGGGATGCCAGCTGCTCGCACTGACACCAGAGGCGGGTCCATCACACTGGCAATCAGTCTCATCAGTCCTGTCCCAAGCTCTGCATCCACAGGAGCTTGGCTACTATACTGTGGCAAGATGGAGTGACAAGGATCAGGCATGGCAGCCATCTTGGAAGCTCAGGCTTGATGGTCACTGGTACAGGGACCACAACTTGAAGAGATGTTGGTTGAGCCATCCTGAAGTGACTTGAGAGTGGTCTTGATGCCTTGACATGAAGAGACTTTGGCATTGCAGGCATAACGTGAGGGGGCCCTGGCTTGGCAGGAATGATGTGAGCAGGACCCAGGTTAGCACACGTAGTATGACTGGGCTCTGAAATGGCAGGAACTGCCATTAGTTGTTTGCAAATATGGCAAATCCGCCCTGAGACTGCGTCGTGAACACCACCTTGATGGCACAGAACACTTTTACTACAAGAGAAAGCAGCAGCAGTGTGGTGATTTCACCACTTGGTGTGTCCCGTGTGAAATATCCTTAAAATGTTCATCAGACAGACCATGAACACATCCATGAAACCGTTTGAAAGCTGCTGCCTATCAGTGTGCACCGGATTGAGTCCAGATAGCAAATACCCAACCCAATACCCATGCCTGTCACCCATCTGACACACACACGCTTTGCACCTGACACATAAATATTATTTCACACATTAGGTCAATTTTAGCGGTTTACCAGGCCTGCATGCAGGGCATCTGCACAACTCTGAACAGGGCATAATCAATATACTTTACTAGGGAAAAATGATTTTTTTGCCCCAGGCAGTTGTGAACGTATGGGTTCATGTAACCGAACACGGAAAATGTCCTTTAGGGCCACGTCATTAAAATCCACTTGGTAACAGCGTCTGTAATCCTCAATAGTACAATACGTTTATTTTGAGTAATTGCTTTGAATGTTATGAATTTGTGAATGAGGACTTTTATTATTTCACTGCAATTATGTATTTTGGGAGGTAAGGTAGTAGGTGGAGTGAGGAAGGGGAAGTGGTTACAATTTTCAGACTTCAATGAAGTGGCATATCTGCGGTAAGCCGCTATCTTACCGCAAATATGCCGCAACAGTTATCCTCACAGAGCAGTCCATTAAAGGCAAGTAATAGATGAACCCAAGTGCAGTTTTATTTATATCCAAATGTGAGCAGATGAACATGAAACAATGACTTGATTTGATCAACAAGAGCATAAACATGGACAAAACTCACCAAACAACAGATAAATACCAAACAATACAGATCACATGACACAAACCAACCAATGGGGAACAAGACATAAGTAAGTTTTTGCTTACTAAAAGTTGAAGGCTACTTGAGGCGCCCTCACTTATATACTGAATCTTCAGACCAAATCTGCAAAACTGGGTAACACTTCAGAATTCTGTTCCGTCATTAATGAATAATTACACAGCAATAAATGACTAATCCACTATTAACATTATAGTAACTACCGTTAACTAACAAGAATCTCTGTTTTCTGTTTGAAGGAATTACTAATTATTTGGATAAGTGTTCTAAATTGAAGATCATGATAACTTCCTAGTAATGGCTAAAGTCATTAAAAACTATTGAGTTTTTTGTTCTGGATACTAATACTTCCAATGGCTTCGGTAACACTTGAGTTGTTACTAGTGGGTTACTATAATCTGCAGAATACTGATCCAAATAGTAATTCCTTTAGCAGGACGTAGTACACTCTTAGAAGAAAAGGTTTATATAGAACCTTAAAGGGTTCAATCAGGCGCTACATATTTGGAAACCCTAAAAGGTTCCTTTTTAAGGGTTCCAGTGCTAAATACTGCTGAAGGAAAAAAAAAACTGAGTGATGGCTTTTGGATGCTCTATACTGAACAAAAAGTAGACAGCAAATAGATCCTTTTTGACATTTCTGTTCTGTCAGACATTTCTGTCCTCAGTCAGAGAAAAAAGATGGGCTCGGGTCGGACTCGGGCCGATAATTCTGATAAGCTGTCGGACAAGGGCCGGGCTAGGGCATATATATGAGGCCCGTGCAGAGCTTTAATAAACAGAAAGTATCCCAATACTTATTATTATTATTTAATGTTTGCAACACAGAAACGTAGCTTATACTGTGTATTCTGCTCGTGAAGCTTGTTCAAACATAAAGCTTAACTTACATGACCACAGCCAGGGGCGTTTCTAGAACTTGAAAACATCAGGGGCTGATGGCAAAACATCAGGGGCTAGTAGTGGTGGATGGGAGCTCACATCATAATTACGGAAGATTTTGTTAGACACAGGTGGGTGAACCTGGATCCTTCTAGGGAGGTCTGGGGGGCATGCCCCCCCAGGAGAAAATTGGATATATTTTAAAGTTAAATTCATTAATCTGGTGCACTTTGAGAGTTCAAAAATAAGAGCTATAAGTTAACCCATGTTCAGTGTGCAAACTGAACAAAGAAAAAAGGTTGATGACCTGACTCACCCATCTTCTGATACTCTGAAAACATTGGATCATGAACTGATCGTGTGAGCAAAGTCATATTGTGCTTTCGATTTTAGTTCATTTGACAGATACTTTGCAACAGCAGTGGCACAAAACAACATTGTTACACTATGAAAAAAAAAGTAAATAGTAATCACTGCAAACAGCAAACATATCAACGTATTATCACAAAATTATAACTTTACAAAAATATATTACACAAATAAACTAATACATTTAAAAATATTTATTTGTATGCAAAAATAGGGCCCCATTTTTTTTTTTTTCAAATTCCATTTCATTTCTTTCTTTTCTAAATTTGTTTTTTTTTTTTCTGTTGTAATTTTTCTGGACTCCTTTTTAATGGGTATATTTAATTGCATTAATCAAAAAACATGCCTAATTAATTAAAACAATGAAACATACAATTTAACGTCAATTTATCAAAAAAATTAAGTTATGTTTAGGGCCTTATGAAGTGTTTTATTTTTTCTCACCTTATATTTTATTTTTACCAAATTTCTTTTAGCATGTCTATTTATTTAAATGCATAAAACAACTTTTATTTTTTTCTACAACAGCCTTATGAATATTGTGTTGTGTATTTACATTTTTCTGGTTATAAAATGAAGGCAAAAATATTAATTTATCTTTTAATTTATGAAAATTAAATGTTACTTTTGGCAAATAAAGGGGATGCACTAATAAAATTTAAAAGATGGAAGAAATATTGTGTAGCAAAGTTTTATTATTTTTTCAGTAGTAGTAGTATTAGTACTGTAGATACATACGTTCGACTGAATGATAGTAATATATTACTGCCACAATGTCTAAGCTAAAGCTAAACCGAACTTTTATTTTGACGGTTTCCGTAAAATACCTTTACATTTCTGTGAGTGTATAACTCTGGTTTACTCAAATGAACCAGTAAACTGCTCACTAAGTACTCTCATAGCAGTTCTGAAGATGTTGTTCATGCATTTTTTATGGCAGAAGCTGAAATCACCGCGAGCCTCACGCGCGTTTGTGTGTAGTAAAGGAAACCGCGTCCGCGTCTGCACCATTCATTCATAAAAAGACACGCAGAACATGCAGAATTCATACTTTAAATGGTATTTTGCAGCGTAATATTTACAGATACTAGTCCACATCGCGAAAGTGTAACGGCCTACATATAATTAATTCATTCAAACTATGACAAATTCCGTGAATTCCTCGGAAATCATACGGCGATACAAAACATTCAGGGCTAAAGAAAAATCTTTCGGGGCTCGGCCCCGAACGATTAGCCCTAACGACGCCAATGACCACAGCTCTCTCTGGATCAGCGGTTGTGCAAAAGCAGGTTTAAATATTCCGACGTGACGGCGATTTCAAAGATTTCAAAAAGATTAGGTGTATTTGAATCGAGATCGCGATCTTTTAATGATTAATCCATATGAATCTATAGCCTATGTATTTTTGTATGTCATAATTTGTACCAGACCTCAAATTTTACATTCCCAGAACGTCCTTAGAACGTCCCCGTTGGTGTCAAGGATGTTGCCTAGTAACGTCCCCATAACGTTCTGAGACGGTCACGATGTGGAGTTCTTTAAAGGTTTGGGGGACGTTATTTGGAGGACCTTCACAGAACATTCAGGACGTTCTTGGGACGTTTAGGGGACCATATTTTATTTGGAAATGTGACATTCCCAGAACGTCCTCAGAACATCCCCACTGGTGTCAAGGATGTTGTTTAGTAACGTCCCCATAACGTTCTGAGACGGTCACAATGTGGAGTTCTTTAAAGGTTTGGGGGACGTTATTTGGAAGACCTTCACAGAACATTCAGCACGTTCTTGGGACGTTTAGGGGACCGTATTTTATTTGGAAAGGTGACATTCCCAGAACGTCCCCACTGGTGTCAAGTACGTTGTTTAGTAACATCCCCATAATGTTCTGAGACGGTCACAATGTGGAGTTCTTTAAAGGTTTGGGGGACGTTATTTGGAAGACCTTCACAGAACATTCAGGACGTTCTTGGGACGTTTAGGGGACCATATTTTATTTGGAAATGTGACGTTCCCAAAACGTTGTCAGAACGTCCACGCTGGTGTCCAGGACATCACCTAATAACATTCCCAGGACGTTCCGAGACGGTCATGATCTGGAGTTCTTTAAAGGGTTAGAGGACATCATTTGGAGGACATTCACAGAACATTCAGGACGTTCTTGGGACGTTTAGGTTATTACTATAGGAAGTCCCCTATTAGTCTCTACACTACATTGCCATAACATTTGCAGGACCAACCTAAAATGTTTTTTGGTCCTATTTAGGTCCTTCCTTCACATTTACTGAATGTTTTTAGAACCTTTAGTAACGCATTACAGGAAACTATCAGTCAATTCAATTATTTTCAAACTGGTTTTATTGATATGACAGTTTCCACAGTAAAGCATCAAAATGTGTCCAAATAATGGGAAACAGTAACAAGAACATATTGATTTATATTAATTATATATTTAGTGTCTGTGTGTGTGTGTGTGAGTCACTGTCTCTGTTTTCAGAAGGTGTCCCAAGTTGTTCTTCAGCTGCCTGAAAAAAAGTATAAATAACAATATAATAGCAATCACTTCAGTTACTTTTTAACTGCTTTTAATCACACTTAGGTGTATAAGTATAGATGACCAATATATACAGTTGTGCACATAAGTTTGCATACCACTTGCAAAATATACAAAATGTTAAGAATTTTAACAAAATACGAGAGATCATGCTATTTTGTATTTAGTACTGTCCTGAATAAGCTATTTCACATAACAGATGTTTATATATACTCCACAAGACAAAACTATAACTGAATTTATAAAAATGACTCCCATTCAAAAGTTTACATGCCCTTGAATCTTAATACTGTATGTTGTTTCCTTGGTGATCCACGACTGTTTTTAAGTTTTGTGATAGTTGTTCACGAGTCTCTTGTTTGTCCTGAACAGTTCAACTGCCTGCTGTTCTTCAGAAAAAATCCTTCAGGTCCTTCACATTCTTTGGTTTTCCAGCATCTTCTGCAAATGTGAACTCTTTCCAACAGTGACTGTGATTTTGAGATCCATCTTTTCATGCTGAGGACAACTGAGAAACTCATACATACTATTACAAAAGTACTGCTTAAGAAGGAAACACAAAACATTAAGAGCCTGGGGTGGAAACATTTTGAAATAGATGATTAGGGTAAATTATACTTATTTTGTCTTCTGGAAAACATGTAATTATTTATATAGCTTTTGAAGTGCAGTACTAAATGAAAAAATATGATCTTTACAAAAATAAAATAAAAAATTACAGATCATCATCCTGTTCAAAAGTTTACACCCTCTGGCTCTTAATGCATTGTGTTTCCTTCTTGAGCATCAGTAAATATGTTCAAGTTTTCTAATAGTAATGTATGAGTCCTTCAGTTGCCCTAAGTGTAAAAAGATGGATCTCAAAATCATCACGTATGCATCACATATGCAGAAGATGCTGGGAAACCAAAGAATGTGTAGGAGCTGGAGGATTTTTCTGAAAAACAGGAGGCAGTTGAACTGCTCAGGACAAACAAGGGAATGATGAACAACTATCACAAAACATTAAAACATCCAGAAAATGGCAAACAGTATTAAGATTCAAGGGTATGTAAACTTTTCAATGGGGTCATTTTTATAAATTCAGTTATTATTTTGTCTCGTAGAGTATATATATAAACATGTTATGTGAAATAGCTTATTCAGGACAGTACTAAATACAAAATAACATACAATTGTCATGAGCTCTCGTATTTTGCATATTCTGCAAGTGGTATGTAAACTTATGAGCACAACTGCTTCACATTATCCAGTCTGTCTGGAATGAAATGAATAAACAGAAAAAACTGAGGCAACCTCTCCAAGATGCTTCAAGAGACCTACCTACAAAGCTACAGTATTCTTAAAAGTTTTAGGCACTTGTGTAAAAATGCCTTTGAGGATGATGTCAAAAATAATGTCATAAATAGATTTCATTTATCAATTAACTTCTATTAACTAAATTAAATTAACATTTGTTGTGACCATCCTTTGCATTTAAAGCTGCTTTTGCCCTAAGTGCACTTGAGAATAGTTTTCCAGGTAGCTTTGCTGGTAGGATTCTTTATGTGTCTTGGAGACACTGCCACAATTTTTCTGGATTTAGTCCGTCTCTGTCTGTTCTGTTTCTTCATGTCATTCCAGACAGACTGGATGATGATGAGATCAGATGTCTGTGTGGAGCACTGGCTGTTGTCAGACTCATTGTGCAAGCAAAAATCTCACTGGATTATTACAATTAATGGCAAAATTAATGTTTGGAAATGTGAACTGATATTTCCACTGACACAGAACCCACGTGTTTATCTTAAGATTTATTTATTTATTTTTACTTTTCCGTACGCAACTTTGACATTTAATACATATTTTTTTCATATACGATATACACACTTTGATTACTTCCATACTTCATGCGTGGGTTTAACATAGTTGCATAGAGCAGTTTCCTGCTATAAAATATTTTTTGTATATCCTAACAACAAAAATATTTTATATGGTGAAAAAAACATCTAAAACAATGAACTTACACTACCAGTTAAAAGTTTTAGAACAGTAAGATTATTAATATTTTTTTTAAAGAAGTCTCACCAAGCCTGCATTTATTTGATTCAAAGTACAGCAAAAGCAGTAATACTGTGAAATAGTTTTACTATTTAAAATAACTGCTTTCTATTTGAATATATTTTAAAATGTAATTTTTTTCAGCTACATTTTCAGCATTACTCCAGTCTTCAGTGTCACATGATCCTTCAGAAATCATTCTAATATGCTGATTTGCTGCTCAAGAAACATTTATTTATTATTATTATTATAAATAATTAAAACAGTTGAGTAAATTTTTTCAGGATCCTTTGATGAATAGAAAGATCCAAAGATCAGCATTATCACTGTATTATTCAAAAGCTTGGCATCAGTATTTTATTTTATTTTATTTTTTTGGAAAGAATTAAAGGAATTAATCACTTTCATTTTGCAAAAATGCTCCATAAACTGATCAAAAGTGATGATAAAGACATTTATAAAGTTGCAAAAGATATCCATTTTAGATACATGCTGAAAAATTATACTCTGTTGTTTTCAACATAATAATTATAATAAATGTTTTTTGAGCAGCAAATCAGAATATTAGAATGATTTCTGAAGGATCATGTTATTCTAAATAGTAAAAATAATTCAAAATGCTACTGTTTTTGCTGTACTTTGGATCAAATAAATGCAGGCTTGGTGAGCAGAAGAGACTTTTTTTATAAAAACATTAAAAAAAAAAAACGTACTATTCAAAACTTCTAACTGGTAATGTATCACATTATAACATGACAATTATAATGTTTTTCTGGCCTGTCAGCTGCTGCAAATTTGAAAACGCTTTTCGCAAGATAAGCCTACCTTCTGTAATGACATCATGACAACCTGTACGAAGAGGGCAGGGTACATGGCCAGGTCTGGAAAGCACAGAAAGGGGCACAGTATGAAAACATTGCATTCACTGCAGTATATATGCAGTATATATATATACACACATTATTGATAAGCAATTTAGATTTTTAGACCCCTTTACCTATCCCTAAACCCAAACATACCCAACACAATAGTGAATATAAAAACATATGAAAAGTAATAGACTGAAATATGCAAGAAACAAGAAACATTTTAGAAACAACATAGGATTACAAAAAATATTTTGGTACGCTAATCCCACTTCTACCTTTAAACCTAAACACAGCCATTTCTTACAGTAACGTTAAGGCCTGTTCACACCGGGACGAATATCGCGCGCGAATATCGCCGACATTTAACGCGCCGTGACTAAACAAAGGGCGCCAATGTAAGTGTACACACCGACACGCAAAACGCCAGGCGTAAAAACGTAATTTTTTAAAGAACGCCTCGGGCTTGTTTTTTTTTGGTTTGACGCGCCGCGTTAAAAACTGGCAGACCAATGAGATTGGTGCTTTTGCCCACGTGCCTGGAGCTGCTGAAGTTACAGTAAAACATGACTTGGTGGCGCTCAAGCACAAAACACTGTCATGTTTTGGATTGTTATTGCAAACTGTAGTTCATTCACAAAAATAAATGTTTGCTTTTTCCAAAAATATTTAAAACAAAAATAAGTGACATACTTGAAAATAACCGGATATATTTTGGAACTTGGCATTTGTACATAAGTAGTCTTGTCCTCTTATTGAAATGTATTATTATAATTTAAACATTAATTGTAATAAATATTATAAATTAATTATTCGATTGTTTAAAACATTGTTTTAACGTATGTCGCAGCAGCCAAATCATAAAATACCATACATTATGCAGAGAAAAGGTTAAAAGAGAAATTGCTTGTAATTTTTTTAATTAAAAATGCACATTTTCAAAAAGACAGAACATGTTATTTCAAAAAAAATTTTTATATGCTGTGGTGAGTGCTGGTATATTAACTGATGAAAGAATTGGGTGCAATAGATTCGATAAATCGTCTATGGGGTGTATCCAATATCAGCGTCTTTTCCGTCGTCTTTCCTCATTCCACACAACAATAATTTCCTCATCGCTGGAGGAGGAGAAGCTGCTGCTGCTATTTGAAAAATCCATGTTCTGTTTAGCAGTTAACAAAAAGCGTGTGAATCGGTTTGACCATAGATATATAAATTTATATATGTCTATGGGTTTGACAAGCGCGTATGCTGGCTCTCTTCTTCTTCTGTGTGACAAGCAAGTGTCAGAAGCGCAGCGCCATCTTGTGTACAGAGGTATTTCTGTTGTTTATTAAGCGCCATGCGAGTGAATTCGCCAGTGAAAATCGCATGGGTATCCTGGCGAAAAACGTCTCAAAAAACGCTGACGAAATGCGCGCGCGAAATTCGTCCCGGTGTGTACAGGCCTTTAGGCTATAAATAAAACCATGACAGACAGACAAGTGCAATCCCAACATTTTACTGCAAAAATGTCAAAAACATTACCAAAAGTAGTCCAAATGATGCTGCGTTGCCACCGCAGGTGAAATACAATAGTTTGGTGTGAGGTACAGAGCACAATTTAAGTTTTTAATTGCGAAAAATATTACCCAGACTATCCTCCTGATTCACTGTGTGAAAGCGTGCATCATTCAAACACACCTAGACAGGAACACTGTAGTGATGGGTCGTTCTTGAACGATTCGTTCATTTTGAACGAATCTTTAATGTGACTCGGGACCAACGAGTCGCCTCGGGGAGTGATTCGTTCAGTCGCGCATGCGCAACATCCTATTAGGTTCTGTACTGGAATTAGTTCACCTGTTTTAGAGTCGTTCGTTCACCTTATGGGGCTGTCACGTGATGAACGAACGACTCAAACCCGAAGACTCAAAAGATGAACTAATCAATTCTCCTTCCGGCTCAGACTGCATAGGTTAACATTACGGGGATGTCACGTGATGAACGAACGACTCAAACCCGAAGACTCAAAAGATGAACTAATCAATTCTCTTTCCGGCTCAGACTGCGTTGGTTAGCTAATTGGGCTGTCACGTGATGAACGAACAACTCAAACCCGAAAACTTGTCAGATAAGAGGCGAGGTGAGCGAATCATAGACTAAAGACCCAGGTAAACAATGAATTAATCTTTTCTGTTTCTTGTAGCATTATAGTTTTGTTTTGTTTGTAGTGTGATCAACGTTTGTGTAAGCAGTAGATGTGTTAGGGAGGTAAAACGTAACATTTGAACGAAATGACTTGAAAAAAGATTCGTTCATTTTGCTGAACGAGACTCAAAGGACCGAGTCGGTAAAATGATCCGAACTTCCCATCACTAGAACACTGCTGTAACAATCTGTGACGAAGCAGGCGAGGACCAATGAGCGTTCGATTTTACTGCGTAGTTAATTGAAGTGGTAAATTTTGAATTTGGACGAACGAATCAGCGCGGGCTTTGATGTTTATACGGTCGTTGCTGAGGATGAATGAAGATCGCTGAATAAAGGGTTGAATTTGGATCTGTTACTCGCAGTTGTATGAATTCA
>NW_026129235.1:0-12826 GCF_022985175.1 Labeo rohita
TTTTTACGAAGCTGTCAACACTGTAAACTCTGATGGCATGCAATCAGTTGACAAACACCCATTCATATATAGACTATGTTATTCAATTATATGTATAAATTATTTTATTTAAAAATTTCGTGTTTTCCCTGTTTTATTTATTCAACATTCTGAAACAGGTGCCATTGTTTAAAAAAAAAAAAAAAGAAAGAATTAATATAACATTTTCTAATATGTTTAGTATGTATATTGCCCTTAGTTTGATATTTAGGGTCAAAATAGACAAAACATGTTTTTATATTTACAGTGCCAGGAGCCAAATTATAGGCATTTGGTGGCCAGAATGATAATATTCCTATTCAATGCCATGGTTTAACCATTAGATGCCTGTATGGCTGTTTAATAAATGCATGTATTTAGTATTGGTGTCAGTCGATTAAAAATTGACTAATTAATCACACATTTTTTTCTGAAATTAATCGTGATTAATCCCACCTAATTTAATTATACTTAGTGTAGAAAGAGCATAAAGTAATTACATTTTTAGTATTTGTTTTAAAACAGATCTGACGCTGCTTTAAATGTGTCTCATAAAAAGTAAATACTTGGTCTACATGCACAGTTTTAATGCAGCTTTAATCACCTTTTTGTAACTTAATGTCTTAACTGATGACATGACTATGACATTGCAGACTCGTTGTAGTTTCATTTGGGTTTGAATATTATACAGCTCTTTAATGTAGCCTAATACAGAGCGCGCCGGCACAGTATAACGTCTGTCAGGACAGAAAGATCTGTTTTTACTGGCATATGACCTGACGACATCTCATCTGATGTTCTCAGTTCACTGACGCTCTACTGAAGCTCCTCATCACCGGTATCTTTTCCTGCTCGTTTGACTCGCGCCTGGTGCTGAGGTGAAGTTGGAGCAGTGTCTGAAACGTCTGCTGTTTGATGTGCTTGTAAAGACGTTCCACGTCTAAATAAACACAACTCTTTAGCAGTCGTGGGTGGGGTGACCTCGCCCTGCCCCTGCTTTAATTGAGTTCAATATTTTTAATATCTTTATGAAAAAAAATAATCGCCTGCGTTAACGTGCTAATTTTGACACCATAGTATTTAGTTCTGCTCTAGCTGCTCAAAATAGTATTTCCGGTCATAACTGTTCCTGTGGCCCATGGGAGTGTCGCAACTCTGTTTCTCAATGGCTCTGAGCTGAACCAACTGCTTATAAATAAAGCATAATTAATGTTGAACCACTTCATATAATTCTTGGATGGTCTTTTACTTTAAGCCTACATTTGTTTACATTTATTTACTCTAGAAACTGAGGATAACACAATTATCACAACAGCATAGGTTACAAAAATATATTAGACCACAGATATATTTGTACAGTGTTTTTTTGTTTGTTTGTTTGTTTGTTTGTTTTTGTTTGTTTTTCTCCCATGTGTCGTTTATTTCACTAAGCGAACACATAACACAACTGGTAACTATGCTTCCAGGCAAACAGCTTTTAGTGAAAACATTGAGCAGGGCCATTACATTTAATAATCTTAGTATTTCTCAGTGTAATATTGTTAGTGTTAATAAAAATACAAATATATTGATTTCATTTTCTTGTATTCATTCAAAAGGATAGTTTACCCAAAAATTAACATTGTCATTAATTACTCATCTTAATGTCGTTCCAAACCTTTAAGACTTCATTCATGCAACTAAAATGTTCCCAGGCCCTTGAAATGTAATAAGAATTGATAACAATTCTTCTCCTCCAGATCACATATTGGAGACCACGACACATGCGCATACATTGTTTTCCTGCAGAGGAATGACAAGCATTAGTTGTGCTACTCTCAATAATGGTAGAATATGTGATTTGGAGGAGAAGAATTGTTTAATAAAGCCATTATTTTTTGTTTTCTTTGCGCACAAAAAGTATTGTGTTAGCTTCGTAAAATTAGGGTTGAACCACTGATGTCACATGGACTATTTTATCGATGTCCTTGCTGGTGATTTGATCATTGTGTGAGTAAATCGAAAGATTCGACTTTTCACATCAGAGCTATGAGTGTAAATTTCAATTTACGAGTACAAATAACAACAAGTGACGAACAAGTTCAACAACTTGTACGAACAAGTTCTTACATTCAAATCAACAAGCTTTGGAGTTTTACAGCCGTTTTACCTTCACATCTGTCTCACTATATGTTTTTTTACCATGCAAAGCTACAATGACCAAGTCTTACTGATGTCACTGACAAAACACTGCATTAAAAGGACAGAGTGGTTTAACAGGACATTATAACAGTTATATGCCTACTGTTCAATAATCATTTAAACACTTCAATGTCCTGGCAAACCATTCTGTCCTTGTAATGCAGTGTGTTTTCTAGTTCACATGCTGTATGGTGTCACTAAAATTCCTATGATTTCACTACAGTGTCCTGAGAAACTGTTTAGTCCTCACAATGCAGTGTGTTTTCTGTTTAACAGTGTGTAGCTCTGCCTCAAGTCAAGTGCACAAGTGAGTTTTTCTTCAGGAATATCGCGGAAGAAGCAGCAAAAATCAAAGTGTTAGGATTTAAATTTGTCCTGTGAGGTTGTAAGTGGCAGCTTGAGATTGTACAGCGAAACTGAAGTAAAGTGCAAAAGTAATGATGTCGTACACATTTGTGTCTCTCGTTTTCTTTGTGAATGTCATTCTACATGTTTGTAATTAATAATATACAATTTTGACTTTAAAACACAGGTGATTCAATCATTGTGTGAGCAAATCGAAAGATGCGACTTTTCATGTTGGAGCTGTGAGTATAAATTTCAACTTACACGTACAAATATCGACGAGTTCTCACATTTGAATCAACAAGCTCTGGAGTTTCGCAACTGTTTTACCTTCATAGACAGCAGACATTGAAAGCACGATTGCTATGAGAAATTGATTTACGTAGCCATTCATTCACACAGATGCAGAGAACATGCAGATAAATGCATATAATGAGTTAATGTTATTTAATAACAAAAAAAGCTCAAGCAAGGGCTAGGGTGATAAATTTCAGAGAAAACGTTTACACCAACTCTCCAGGAAGTAGAGAGACGTTATGGGTTGGAGGACACAGCAAGAGTAATTAGCAAAAACAGTCTACAGTGTTGGGAATCTTACACAAATGTGCACACTTGCACACACATGTTGGCACATCTATCATTATGAGGACTTTCTATAGGGTTAATTATTTTTATGCTGAGCTACAGTATTTAGGGCTCTATGAAATCTGTTTTATTTTTTCCTGAATTACATTTTTTTTTCTCCAAATTCCATTTTTTGTGCATTTTAATTTTTCTAAATTAAATTAAATTGTATTAATCAAAAGGATGTTTAATTAATTTAAAATCATGAAACTTTAAAAAAAAATTTTATTAAAATTTTATTAAAAGTTTATCAAAAATGACATGTTTAGGGCCCTATGAAATGTCTTATTTGCCCACCTTATGTTTCATTGTTACCAAATTCTGTGTTCTAGCACGTCTAATTATTGAAATGCATAAAAATAAGTTTCATTTATTCTTACAATAGCTTAGTGAAATGTTTATTTTTCTCAGAAATTCAGTTTTGTGTAATTGTGTATTTGATTATCAAGTAAAGGCATAAAGAATTAATTTAATTTATCTTTTAATTAATGACAATTAAACAAATTTTATATTTTGGCAAATAAAGGGGATTTACTATTACAATTAAAACACTGAAGAAATATATGATTATTCTTTAAAAATAAGATTTTAATCATTTTATTAGTAGTATGTAGTACATTTATTTCTGTAATGACCTACTTTTGATTAATTCATCCAAATTTCCTTGACATTCTGCGTTACCCATCAAATTGTGCAAATTGAAATTGTGAATTGAAAATAAGTCTGATAGAAGCATGTCAAGTTTGCAAAAACTCTCACATGTCGCAAAACATTTTTTACGCTCACATGAGGTAGTTTTTCAGCCAATTCAAAAAAGGAAAATTTAGCAAAACCGCAATGGAAATGTCACCTTGCGGACATAAAATTTTTAACTAAACCTCATTCTTAATATGCTTATCGTTACTGAAATCATCAACCCTTATTTCTGCATCATTACCACAACATGTTCTTTTAATGTTAAAATAAAATTTTTAATTTAAAAGTATATTTTGTTTCAGAGTTTTCAGTAACTGTGCTGGACTGTTAATAATTTTTAAAAAAGTGAAAATGTATTCGCTTTACCTGTGGCACTGATGTTTTCACACTGTTTTTAAGGACTTGTTTTGGAAAATATGTTCAGAAAGGTGTTAAATTGTCAGTAAAACATTTTAAATTTATGGTCACCAACACTTCAGACCTTGCTCTTATTGCTTAAAAAATCATATTTAATCTTTTTGTGATTTTGTGAGAATCACACTATAAATAATGATAAACAGAGTTGACTTGCTGTACTTGCAGGAGTGATTCAAACCCAAGATTCAGCTTGAACTCTGAGTAACTCTGTTTTTTTTTTTGTTTTTTTTTATAGATTTAGTTCTGTACTTTCTTTAGCTTGTGCAAATATTTGACATCAGTATTTACATCCATTCATTCTGTCTTTTACAGATAATAGAAGATGCTGTGACTGAGATGTCAAGACCCTGTTTGCCAGAAGAAAGTTCAGAACAGGTATTGTGTCATTTTGTTTGAGTTTGCTTATTTTATATCTGCAAAAATGCAGCACGATTAATCGTATCGCAATCGCGATGTCAGTCTGTGCGATTATATGACGACAATTGTTGCGATTATATTAAATAAGTGTGGACTTGAGAACACCTACTTTCTGAGACAGTTTGCTGATTTTCCGTACCGCTAACAACACAAACAAACAAAAAAAGATTAAAACAAAAAATCTGGCAGTCTCTCAGTATAGGCAGTGCGTGTTCACTTGTGTGCGCAGTGTGGATGGATGCCGAGGAGATCGACACTGATCTGGTAGCCAAAAAAAAAAAAAAAAAAAAAAAAAAAAAAAATGGCGATATTTTGGATTTGAGATTACTGACATTGACCAGAGAGAGTTACTGTGCAAGAATTAGAGGCCCTGTTTACACCTGGTATTAACGTGTGTTTTCTGACGCGTCGATCTGATCACAAGTGGACAATGCTAAGTACAGGTGTAAATAGGGGTGTAAAACGTTTTCAGCTTGTCCACTTTTCACCACATCCACTTTTCAAAATCCCGTTTGTGTCCCCCTCACTTTCAAATTGGTTTGTTAAATGAATGTCTCGTATTGTAGAAAGCAGCTCAGCGCCGCTGAGTATTCGCACGATCCTTAAAACGAAACCGAAAGTAAAACGCGCACGCGCCTTCAAAAGCAATTTTAATACCCGCTTTTAGAGAGCGTTTCCACAGTGCGCGCAAATTAGGCTACATAACATATATATGCTGTTATTTGAGTCAATGGGTGTTCTGCCTTATTGCAAATTAATTGGCTATGCAAAATATGTAACTTTACTTCATCAAAATGATTGGATCTATTAAAACACTACAGATTACAACATGGTGTCACATCTACACCCGGCTCCACCACGCAGTTCACCGCTACACGATCACCATCACCAGAATACTGAACACCTGTGCACCCAATCACCCGTCACCAGCTGAACCTCCTCACCAGTCCCTACTTATACTCACCTCAAACAAACCCTCGGTGATCAGACCTCAAGGTTGCTCACCACGAGTCCTCCGATCATCTTCCACAGTTTGCTGCACTCGTCTGTCTGCCAGCCTGCCGTCATCTGCCCGTCTCCAGCCTCTCAGCACACGGAGTGCTTCACGCTTCTAAAAAGACTATTATCTGCTAAGCGTTGTTTATGTTCTGCCTTCTTCTCAGTCCCTAAGTGGCATTCTTACCTGAGTTGATATTTACCTCTGTTGTATGCGATTGCCTGAGTTGTTTCATTAAAACACGCCACTTCTGTGAATTCTCTCTCTCGTGGTTCTTCAAACGTGACAGAAGGTCTGATCCTAAACCGATTGTGGCTCTGTGAGAGGCAGGATGGAAGAGCGACGGGCAGTGGCCGACGCCACGTTCGCGGAGCTGGTGGACGCCGTTCGTTCTTCACTTCAGGATGCCTCCGGATCACGAGCATCTGGGTTACCTTCACCTGCCGTGCCATCTATCGCCAGTCCCTTGGCTCGCCCTGCTCCATTCGTCGGGGAGGCAGAGAGATGCAGTGGATTCCTCTTGCAGGTATCGCTGTATATGGAGATACAAGCCAGTCAGTTTCCCACTGAACGAGCTAAAGTAGCGTTCGTCATCTCGCTACTCACCGATCGGGCTCTGAGTTGGGCCGAAGCTCTGTGGAATATCCGTCACCCTCGCCTAAATGAGCTTGCGACGTTTCTGGAGTACATCAAGGAGGTTTTTTCCCAAACAACGTCATGCAGGTCAGTGCACAAGCAGTTACTGCAGATAACCCAGTCTAACATGTCTGTACAGGAATATGCCATCAAGTTCCGCACACTCGCGGCGCTCAGTAACTGGAACTCTGCCGCCCTGGTACCGGTGTTTCGCCGGGGATTATCCCCTCCGATCCAGACTCAGATGGCTATTTTTGAAGATAGTGTGGATCTAGAGACCTTCATCAACCGAGCTATCAGAATTGCTCAACATTTGCCTCTGTACACGGCGCCTTCATCTCTCTCGCCTTCCCTTTCGGGGAAGTAAAGCAGCGGCCACAAAGTTACCACCTCATCGGCCCTGGGACTGCGCGATCGAGTTATTGCCAGGTGCTCAACTCCCCAAGGGCCGCGTGTATCCCTTGTCCGGCCCGGAGAGAGAGGCCATGGAGGAGTACATAAAGGAGGCTCTCAACCAAGGGTTCATCCGGCCATCCGCCTCGCCGACCGCCTCCAGTTTCTTCTTTGTGGCCAAGAAGGACGGAGGGCTCCGGCCGTGCATAGACTACCGGGCACTCAACAACCAGATTCGTCAATTCGCCTATCCTCTTCCTCTGGTTCCGGCTGCTCTGGAGGCTCTACGCGACGCTCGCGTCTTTTCTAAACTAGATCTCCGGAGCGCCTACAATTTGATCCGTATCCGCCGGGGAGACGAATGGAAGACGGCTTTCATAACTCCAACGGGGCACTACGAGTACCGGGTGATGCCGTATGGCCTCTCCATTAGCCCTTCCGTATTTCAAAACTTCATGAATGAAATTTTCCGTGATATGCTTCACAAATTTGTCATCGTTTACATTGATGATATCCTCATTTACTCCCCAGATCTCAGAACCCATCACGTCACCCGAGTACTCGAGCATCTCCGTCAGCATCGCCTCTTCCTCAAGGCCGAGAAGTGTGAATTCCATACGACCGAAGTCCGCTTTCTCGGCTATTTCATCTCCTCGGCTGGGGTACGGATGGACCAGAGGAAGGTGGATGCCGTCCTCTCTTGGCCACAACCTGATACCATCAAACAACTGCAGCGCTTCTTGGGGTTCGCCAACTTCTATCGTCGCTTTGTCCAGGGTTACAGCCTGCTGGCGGCTCCACTAACCTCTCTCCTTCGGGGCAAACCTAAGAAACTGTGTACAATACCTAGCCTTTGATAAATAGTCAGGGTGCTGCATTTAAAAAAAAAAAAAAAAGTACTGTAAGAAGTATTTATTTATGTATGTATTTTTGTATGTATTCTGTCATTTACTCACCCTGTTGTTCCAAACCCTTAAGACTGTGGTTAATCTTGAAAACAGAAATTAAGATATGTTTAATGTTACCTGAGAGCTGTCTATCCTTTCACTGAAAGTCTGTTCATGCAAAACTTTTGACGCTTTAAAACATTCATTAAGAGATTGTAAAATAAGTCTATATAAATCTAGTGGTTTAATCCAAGTCTTCTGAAGAGACATGATATCTTTATATGATGAACAGATTTAATGTAGACTTTTAATCTCATATGCACATTGATCAGCGAACCTAAACAGAAGCTCAGATTTACTTGCTTGACATGCAGGAACAAACCTCATTGGTTTTTACAGAGGTTTAAAAATGCTGTAAGATGAGAGAATGAACCTCAGTTCTAACGTGTAAAGCAAGCACGCTTCAGCTTCCATTTGCCAAAATTGGATTCTGCAAACATTGTTTGCTGATCATTGTTTTCATCTGAATAAAAGCCCAAATTAAATCTGTCCATCACATAAAGTGATAATTTTTCTTCAAAAGACTTGGATTTAACCACTTGATTTATTTTACTATGTTAGTTTTTAAAGTGTCAGAGTTTTAGGTGAACAGACTTTCAGCGGAGGGACAGAAATCTCTCAGGAACTAAAAAAATATCTTAATTTGTGTTTTGACTATTAAAGTGTTATATAGAACAACATGAAGGTGATTAAATGATGACAATTTTAATTTTAGGTGAACTAACTTTTTATGAATTACATGCCTGAGCATTAATTATGCTTTATATTACATTTTGAGGGTTTAGTTTAATTTTTATTTGAGTATATCATGGCCCACCTTTATAAAAAAAAAAAAGAGGTAGTCAGAATTTTAGAATGCCATGCTAGCAATGTAGAATTATGTTACTGCTACCAACAGTTTAGAGTTTAGCTAGTTGAGGAAAATATGTTGCAATGGATGATGCCATTTATTTTTTTTTTCAACAGGAGGATGAATTCGAAGTTGGTGGAAGTTGGTGGTGATTTACAATCCTGCAGTTGAGAAGGACCCAGTAGATGTGTGTGTTGTTATAGAGGGCACCAAAGTGCTGAACGGTTATGGAAACAGAACTACAGTGTGCATACTGTTGATGGGATTGATCTATGCCCTCAACCTTGAGTATCCCAAAAACCAGAAATACACCTTTGAAGTGTTCCAGAAACTTTTTTGGAATTTGACGGAGCAAAACTGCTGAAGAAGGTCCAAAGCCTCAAGCGTCAACTGATGGAATGAGATGTCTGTACTGTAAGTTCAGGCTCAGACTGTTTGCTTCATCCAAAGACAACATGGTTTTATTTGCAAACAGTAAATGTTCAAGAAGTTATATGTAATGTGAGTTATATGTAGTATGTTGTATGCCACTTAAAATTGAATGTAAGTGTGTGTGTTTTTTTTTTTTTTTTTTTTTTTTTTGCACTTAATTAGTTTTAAATGAAGTTGAAGTGTGTGTTTGTATCCAGACAGCATACCAGTCTATTGAGGTAAATGAGATCAGTTTCTCCTCTCATTTTAGTGTCTCCTTTCATTTTCTAGTGTTGCAAGTATTGTAGCCACACACTAAATCTAAACACATATTGTTTGAAGGTATAACGTGAAAAAACGTCTAGGTTACGTACGTAACCCTCGTTCCCTGAAGGAGGGAACGGAGACGTTACATATGGGAACTCGCTTGAGAGTCCAATCATCTCCAAGCCTTATTCAAAAGGCCAGGGAACATTCATGAACATTGGCGAGTGGTATTTGCATGCCGAGCCACTCCCCTACATACGGGTATATAAGATGGCGGCGTGCAACCACTCATTCAGGCTTTTGCTGAGGAGCCGAGCTGCAGCCCGGCGTCAGCGCGACGTAAGGTCGTGGCAGGGGATGTAACGTCTCCGTTCCCTCCTTCAGGGAACGAGGGTTATGTACGTAACCTAGACGTTCCCCTTCAGTCGTTTCACTACGACGTTACAAATGGGAACAGACCCATGGAACAGGCCACGAACCAGACATCGCGTTATGCAACACACCGCGTGCTGACAGGCGGACGTGTCAGCAGACGGATATGAGCGTAACCTTCCCAACGCCCTGGGGGCCAATAGGGGGCCCCACAGGGATGCCAGTTGTACTGAAGCAGGAGTTGGGGGGGCGGAGCACATGAAATCTCTACATGTGGAACATAAGAAATTCAATATATCCATAGATTTTAGGGATATATGAGGGGAACATCGGCCTTCTGGCTGACCGTGGAAAAATACTGAGACATGTTGCCACAACCTGCTGGACGAAGGAGACCCAACCGGAGCACAGTCAAGCACTACTCCGCACTAGGCCTGACTGCGGGGCATAGAGGACCCAGGTTCGCCGGAGGGAACAACTGAGGGAAATAGCGCACGGATCCATTAGAAATGGCGCAGCAAGCCGACACCAGCCGGACTCCCACTCGCCTGAGATGTCTATGTTAAGACACGGGACGATACGGCCTCTACGCGAAGGTTGTAGAACCTGGCGAAGGTATTAGGTGTCGCCCAACCCGCAGCTCTACAGATATCTGCTAGTGAGGCGCCATAAGCCAACGCATAGGATGAGGCAACACTCCGTGTGGAGTGGGCACGAACACCTAAGGGGCATGGCTTTCCCTGGTTTTGGTACGACAGGGAGATGGCATCTACCACCCAATGGGCCAACCTCTGTTTGGAGACAGCATTCCCTTTCTGCTGACCTCCAAAGCAGACGAAGAGCTGCTCGGTGCCTCTGAAGTGCCGAGTGCAGTCCACGTATACACGCAGAGCGCGAACTGGACACAGCAGCGCAGAGGCTGGGTCTGCCTTCTCCAGGGGCAGAGCTTGCAGGTTCACCACCTGATCGCGGAAAGGCATGGTGGGAACCTTGGGCACATAAGCAGGCCGGGGTCTCAGGATGACGTGAGAATCGCCGGGCCCGAATTCTAGGCACGTTTCGTCGACAGAGAAAGCTTGTAGGTCCCCTACCCTCTTGATGGAGGCCAGTGCGGTCAGGAGCGCTGTCTTGAGTGACAGATATTTTAGCTCAACTGATGCAAGTGGCTCAAATGGGGCCTCCCGCAGGCCCTGGAGGGCGACGGAGAGGTCCCAAGAGGGTATGGGGTGCGGACTGGGGGGATTAACCCTTCTTGCACCCCTCAGGAACCTCACGATGAGTTGGTGCTTACCTAAGGATGTTCCATCCACTGCATCGTGGTACGCTGCAATGGCAGCAACGTACACTTTGAGAGTTAAAGGGGACAGCCTGCGCTCCAACTTTTCTTGCAGGAAGGAAAGCACTACTGCAATCGTACATCTCTGTGGGTCCTCCCCGCGAGAGGAACACCAGTCGACGAACAGACCCCACCTCAGCGCATAAGCCTGCCTTGTAGAGGGGGCTCTGGACTGAGTGATAGTTTCTATCACGGCCTGTGGAAGGCCGGAGAGGTCTGACGCGTCCTGTCCAGGAACCAGATGTGCAGGTTCCACAGGTCGGGGCGCGGGTGCCAAATTGTGCCCGTTTTCAGAGGGGTACCGATCCGCCGAGTCGTCAGCCTCACCGCCTGGCTCTCCCTCTGATGTTGCAGCAGACATCTCAACGTCCTGGGGAGCGCCAAAGGAGACACCCAGCCCGCTGTACGGGGAGGTGTACTGCTCTGGCAGCTCAACGGGACCGCGCCGTGACATAGAAGTCCGCGGGGCTTTAGGGGCCGATGGAACATTCTGTACGGTCACTTGAATGTCCCCCAAGTGCCTTGCACTTTTGGCAGCCAAAAAACCTTGACGGCTCAACGACTTACCAGGAAGACGACAAGGGGTGCCTACTCATGAATGAGCGGCGGGACTTTAACACGGCCATGGACATACGCTCGCAATGAACGCATGTACCATCCGTGAACGCTGCCTCGGCGTGCTCTCGGCCCAGGCACGTGAGACAGTGATCATGTCCGTCCACAGAAGCGAGGAAACTACCGCACCCGGAAGCGTACGGCCGGAGAGACATACCGGGAAGATGCCCTCGACAGCCGTGAGAAATTCACTCTTTTTGAAATCCCGGTCCGCCCAGGGAGGAACTGCGGCACAACCGTGCACTCAGACGGGGCGCTCGCTGGAGTGCGGGAGGCGTTGATGCCGTGAAAACGGCAGCCCGCAGGATTTTGCTGATGGCTGCCAAACGCTCTTCAGAAGGTATTGCTCTCTTAGTTGTTCGGCAGCACGTCAGCAGAGAGAGTGGAAACTCTGGAACTCTTCTTTTTTTTTTTTTTTTTTTTTTTTTATTACGGCTCCAAAAGCAAAAGTCTGAATGAGTGGTTGCACGCCGCCATCTTATATACCCGTATGTACTGGTGAGTGGCTCGGCATGCAAATACCACTCGCCAATGTTGATGAATGTTCATTGGCCTTTTGAATAAGGCTTGGAGATGATTGGACTCTCAAGCGAGTTCCCATATGTAACGTCGTAGTGAAACGACTGAAGGGGAACAGTATTTAGGAATCTTGCTTCTAATGTATATTTTGATATCTTGTGGAGACTTTGGTTTATTTTTGAATGGAATATGTTCAATAATCTTTATATAACATTATATGTTGTATTTCACTTTAAATTTGTTGTAAGGAGTTATTTTGTACTTTAATTAGTTTTAAATGTTTTTTAAAAAATAAAATGTTATTTGGTCAATAAAAAAAAAAAAAAAAAAAGCAATTGATGCAATCTCCTGCGTCTGACTGTTTTTATGTAAATTCAATCTTCCCTGAATAAGTAATGTGTAATTTTTTCTATTGGCTAATCATTATTAATAATAATTTAGTAGATGAACTGTTGCTTACTAACAATAGAGTTAATGTTACTCAAAATTTATAAGTAATTAGTTAAGTAATGTAATGAGAAATATTAGGTAGCCCTTACCTAATTTCTTTTGGTTTGACATAGCTGTTAAATTTAGGTACTCTTTACTCAAATATATAGGATAGAATCTACCCAAACATGTGGAGAAGCATATACACATGAGGAAGTTGTGGTTTGTGTTTCATGTTCCTTTTAGTAACACTTAGATCAGGGAAAACATTAAACATTAAGAATTTTCCCTCAATAAACTCCCAATTTGCTGCTTAGTGGTAGAAAGGTAGTTGTTTGTAGTTTGTAGTAGTTATG
>NW_026129235.1:13326-82692 GCF_022985175.1 Labeo rohita
TGCCTTGCGGCCTTGTCTTTCCATTCCACAACGATCACAGGACTTCAGCTGGGTCCCTCTCAGCTCTTGGTTCTTCTTCAATTTTCACATGGGAAGAAACTCCCAGTCACCATTGAGTCAGGACATCTCTGGAGTTCATCACTCTTCGGACCCGGAAGAACGTGATCACGATTCCAAAACCATCACTCCAAACCATCAAGATCTTTCACCAGAGACTGCATTCGGACACTTGTTCAACGACCAAGGCAATGCAAGTATCGTACATTTAACTAAACGAACAGAGGTTTAGTATAAGCTGTAGACAGCACTGATGGTTTTGCTCAGGTGGTTAACTGACTCTTTTCATAGCTTCATTTCCTTGTCTCTCTCTAACTGCTTTCCACTGACCCTTCCCCCACGTATGAGTGAGTTTATGTTGGTTTGTTTAGATTAGCTATGTGTTAGTCCTTCGTTAATAAAGCTCTTGTGCACAAATTACATGAGTGTTGATTCTGATTCTGCTTTGCAAATTAATGTCCCTTTACAATTCCGATTCGAGTGTAACGCCAAGCCAGCAGAGGGAGCCCTCAGCCCAGGACTGCTTGCATGCTCCCTCTGCTGCTTCTACTGCTACTTCCTGTTTGGCATTATTTAAGGACTCACCATGTGCTCAGACGGTGCGAAGTATTGCCAGTTTACCCTGCCTTACCAAGCGTATATTTTCTCTGTTGGATTACCTGTTGCTACCTTGCTTTGTTTATGGACTGTTGAGTTTTCAGATTACCCCTATTGGATTGTTTGCTGTTTATGGACTGACTTCACGGTATTTGACCCACTGCCTGCTTTATCTCTCTGCTGCTTGGATTACGTTTATGTGTTGTATGCTGTTGGACTGCTTTTCTGGTAATCGACCCTCTGCCTGTTTCCACGTTTATGTGTGCTGTCGTTTGTAATAAACTTCCGCAATTGGATTCCAACGCCGCCTCAGCGTCCCTTGTTACATCGAGCTACATGCTCTAATGCAGTGGTACTTTAAGAAAGTTATTTTCTGTTGCCAATAAAATATCATTTCTTAGAATTGATATAAAAATTATACTGAATGTTCGCTGGGCGAACAGATTAGTTGATGGAAAATTAATTCTGCTACAGTTACTACTGGCAGCTGATATAAATAATTGTAATTAATCATAATTAATTGTAATTATTTATATACATTTCCCTTTGAGCTAAACTTGCAACAATACTAACATATCACTTATTAATCATTTATGAATTTAGTCATTTTTTGTAAATGATTAGTTAATTATTAACTAATTACTTATAAATTACTTGTAAACGAATTAAGAAAACATACACAAATTGTCAGCATATTACTTAGTAATCTTTTATAAATGTTTTGTAAATAATTATTTCATCATTAACTAATTGCTTATAAATGACTTACAACTAAACGTTATTATAAAGTGTTACCTTTTTTTTTTTATTCAGTCAACATCTATTAGAGAACCACAGCGATGAACCTACCTTTTGGTAGATGATGTTTTTTTCTCACTTAAGTCCGGTGGTTGATTGTGTGACCGGTCACTCTTCACAGACACAGAGCTGGACACATGTGAGCCTGATCTTACACTAATGACACAAAGAACAGAGAAAAAAACAAACAATATTACACAATGTACTTTAGTCTAATTTATAAACTTTTAATGTTGTAAATGGTTAATATACAGATATAGCCATGCAATTGTTCTTCTATGTCTATAAGTGTTTGGTTGCATGATCTACTCTATTTTCTTTGGTAAATGTATGCCTTATAATGGCTGCCTGTAGAGCTGGACGCATGTGAGTCTGATCTTACACTAATGACACAAAGAACAGAGAAAAACTATAGGAGATACTTCAGTCTCATTTGAAGATATTTTATGTGCCAAATAGTAGTTTGTTTAGTCCAGTTTATCAAACTATTTCACTAACTCATCAGACCTGCTATAAAGGAATCATCTAACAGTCAAGTGAAGCGCTGCTTTCTCATCCTGCACAATTTCTACTTCACTAAAAAACACAACTGACTCAAAAACTGTGTTATAGTGCAACCATATTAAAACTGTTGAGAAAACAAACTCTGTTGACCCCACTGACAGAAGAGAAAATACTAAACAAAAACAGCATCTTGTATTTATAGCAATGAATGTAATGAACAATGCACTGTGTACAGTGATCGAGTTTGAGAAAGAGACAAAAATCTCCCTTTACAAATATCCACAAATTTACAATTTCAGAGTTTGATGTATATTTTCATTTTATTAATTTAAATTATATCTAGTTTGCCTATTATTGACATTTAATACCCACTAAATATACAACCCCAAATGTGTAATGCAGTCAAATTTTATGGTACATTTTGGACGATCTGTTGATGTCATTTCTACAGGTTCTGATATGTTAACAGTACAGATAATTCTAGCAACATACAAACATGGTGTTCTTTTTCTTTTTTTTTTTTTCACAGAAAGTGTGTAAAATAATTATCTAAAAACAGACTCAGTTTGACCTGAAGATGATGATCATTAATCAGATGATTAAATATGTTGAATTATTATCAACAGCAACAAAAACATTATATAAAATAAAGTGAGTTACAAACAAATGCACTGCCATGTAGAATAACCACATGGTCCTATTGACTGCGCTCACGCCAGTCGCATCTTGAAAATACACGGTCACACCCACCACACTTTTTTTCTTGCGAGTCTAAACGTGTACTTACAGTATGGGTGCTGGGAGTGGTCAAAATGGATGTAAAGACGCTGTCAGAACGGCGTTTTCTTTATGCTTTAGATGATATTTCAGTAGATTGCTGTTGACGAATATTACTGCACAAAATGTAATTTAACACTTAAAAGACCTTAAAGTGACGTCAAAGTAGTTACTTTTTGCTATTTTCCACCAGAATGTAAAAAATAGTACAATTACATTTTTTTAACATTTTAATGATTCTGAATACATTATATATATATATATATATATATATATATATATATATAGATAGATAGATAGATATTATTTCTATTTCAGAAATAATTCTAATATTCTAATTTGCTGCTCAGAAAACATTTATTATTATTATTATTATTATTATGTTGTTGTTGTTGTTGAAAACAGTGGAGCAGAATTTTTCAGGTTTCTTTGATGAATAGAAGTAAAAAGAAACAATTTTTAAATAAACGCTGATCTTTGGATATTTCTATTCATCAAAGAATCCTGAAAAAAAATGTACTCAGCTGTTTTAAATAATTACAACAACAACAACAACAATAATTATAATAGATTGTTTCTTGAGCAGCACATCAGCATATTAGAATGATTTCTGAAGGATCATGTGACACTAAAGACTGGAGTAATGATGCTGAAAAAAATTAAGCAGATATGTACCATGTCTTTCACATCCTTTGACATCAGACAATAGAGTCTTATGGATGTTGAGATATTAAGGTCCAAAAATGGAAAAAAACTAATTTACACCAATGTTCAGAGCGATATTTCCCATGAATGACACCAGGTGTGAACATGAAACTTTTTTTTTTTGAAAGAGCATGTTCTTATTGATAAAATATAAAAAAATTGGAATGGGGTTTTGCCTCATTTTTCTGTAATAATTTTTAAAAAAATCATTGTTGTGTGACATTCACAACTACTGTAGTACCAGCTATTTTGAACTAAATTAATGCTATAATGCTTAAATTAATGCTATAATGCACCATTCCATTGTGCTCGGGACTCGGGGAAATCCGACCTCCACCTCGAGAAAGTGCAATGGAACGGCCACTTAAGTTGGGGTTCCAAAACACAGACTCGGGCCAGTTCAGTGCAGACCGAGTCGGTTGGAATTATCCATAGGCATCCATATTTTTGCCAACTGTTCCAATGGAACGCATTTACGACGGACATTGGGAGAACTAACTCGGATTCACCGACTACCGTCATTCAATGGAATGCAACACAAGTACCTAATCTTGATGTTCCACCCAATCCAGTGAATAATACATCCATTTTCATTGAGAAAGCAGGGCAATATTGATTAGAAATAATAATATTCAGGTGGTATGAGATCTAGCATCAATCAATCAATCAGTCAATCAGTCAAACATGATCAATTTTGAGGTCAGTCAAATATCAGGAACACCAGGATTCCATGTCAACTTTGAGGTTGACCCAGTTGAACAAGGCCTTCACATCACAGATATGGCCCCAGGACAATATGTTACTTGTGTGTATGACCGACAATGGTGGGTTGGTATCATCATAGACGTCTCTGACACAGAGCAGGACATTCAAGTGCTTTTTTTGCATCCCCATGGCCCAGCTAGAGGCTACTTTTGGCCAAAAAGGGAAGATGTCTGTTGGGTGCCTCTCCAGCACATCATAATGAAAATTGATGTGCCAGATACTTCCACTGGACGATGCTATGTCATAAAAGAAAATGAAACTGTGGATTCAGACACTTTCATGAACAACTTTCAGTAACTGTTATGTCACACATTTATTTGTGTTGGTGGTATTATTAAAGTGACTCATGTCTGGAAGTACGTTTTTTGTATTTTGTATTTTTTGTATAAGTGGAACATTAATAAATTCTGTTGAAATGCCCATACCAAGTTGAACAGCAAAAGTGAACAATAGGATCAGTGATGAAACTCTGAGTTTTAAAAAAATCATTACAGAAAAATGAGGCAAAACCCCATTCCATTTTTTTTTTTATATTTTATCAATAACAATATGCTCTTTTAAAAAAACAACTTTTATGTTCACACCTAGTGTCATTCATGGGAAATATCGCTCTGAACATTGGTGTAAATTAGTTTTTTTTCCATTTTTGGACCTTAATATCTCAACATCCATAAGACTCTATTGTCTGATGTCAAAGAATGTGAAAGACATGGTACATATCAGACCATTTACCAAGTTTGATGCTTATACATTGAAAATTGAGGTTTTATGGACATTGAAAATTAAAGTAATAGTTTCTAGAGGGCCAGCATTGGTAAATTCAGTAACAATCTGAAAACTCTTAAAGCACAAATAGTTCTAGAGGGCCAGCATTCAGGTGTAAATTTAACAATGCTGTTTGTAATTCATGCAGTTCTCTAGGACTCTTAGCCCAGAAAATTTCATGGACCTGGCACAAATAGTTCTGGAGATATTTCAGTTTGAACATGGTCACTCAAAATGCCAAACGGGGTAAAAAACAAACTTTTTACAGATTTTTTGTGAAAAAAGTATGCACAGTAGAGATCTGAAATTTTGTATATGATCTATTGGGCATATTACCCATCACATAGATTTTTTTCAGACAAATCTGAGGAGGTCAGGTGGGGAACTTTTCCAAAATTTGATGATTCCAGCTGGAATGACCCCAGTACAGATAATTCTAGCAACATACAAACATGGTGTTCTTTTTTCTTTCACAGAATGTGTTTAAAATAACGATCTAAAAACAGACTCAGTGTTACCTCTGTTTCCGTGAGAGACTCATCTCAGACTGAGAGTCCTTTCCTCGCTCTTCTGACAAACTGCAGATAAACTCCAGTGATCAGCATTGGGTTGAGAAAACAATCTGCTGTTCAGTTTGACCTGAAGATGATGATCGTTAATGAGATGAATAAATATGTTGAATTAGCAGCAACAGCAACAAAAAACAATATTTACAATAAAGTGAGTTACAAACAAATGCACTGCCATGTAGAATAAACAAATGGTCTTATTGAGAAATGTCTGGTTTAAAAATACTTTCGATTTCGCATCACAAATACGGGGAAACCTGCAGAAACACATTTGTTTTCAATAACCCCCTTTTGAAAAACTTACCTACAGTCTTGTCCACTAAGAAGAGAATTTATTAGAAACGCTCATTTTTCTGTCCTTTAGTCCTGTAGCTTGTCAACAATTTATTCTCAAATCTCTCAACAGTACAGACGGATCAGATTAAATATGTAAAAACAATGTTCACGAATGTTAAAATGAGTAGCGTCTGTAGGGTTGTATCTATAAAAATGTTTTCTAGGACATAAATCCAATGAACATCGCTTTCTCTTGCCATCTGCGTATTTCCGCAGTTACTTTCGTTTTCGTCTTCTTCGTGGGTTTTACTGGAGGGTTTTGGACGAGTTGAACAGTTTCTGTCACTGCCACCTGTTCCTGACTGTTGTCTACGATGCTGTTTACTGGATGTGAGATTTGAATATTTCTACTTTCAGTTCTTTATATTCATATTAGGGTGTATTTAATACTTGTTCTTCAGTTTCTGCTTCTTTATGTTTATAGGCTTCATGTCCAACTGGTTTTTGATTCCATCATTACTTTGCCTGGCTGAGGGGCCATTAATTGAACCATTGCATATAATAGAGAATCTTCCCACATTAAAGACAATAAAAAAAAAGAAAACTTATATAGTACTTATAAAGCACATATTAATGATTTATTCTGCATGGCCATATTCTACATCCCTTAACCCTAATCTATACCCAAACATAACTACTACAAACTACAAACAACTACCTTTCTACCACTAAGCAGCAAATTGGGAGTTTATTGAGGGAAAATTCTTAATGTTTAATGTTTTCCCTGATCTAAGTGTTACCAAAATGAACATTAATCACAAACCACAACTTCCTCATGTATATGCTTCTCCTCTCTTCATGATCAGTAAGAAAACAAAGTTCACAGTGCTTAGTCTTGATACTTTTACAACTGTAAACTCAAATTCTCCTCCTAACACTACTAAAAATAATAATACAGCACAAGAACTGAAATACACTGAGTGTAGGAGATGATTTTACAGACAGAGGAAGGTCAATCCAAAGCCTTGGAGCTGCAACAGAAAAGGCCCGATCACCTTTGAATTTTAAGTAAAATTGAGGATCTACAAAGTCCAATTGATTATTTGAATGCAGAGACCTGTTAGATTGATGCAGACTGATTAAATCAGAAACACACTCTTTGAAAACATATAGCAGCGCTTTGTAATAAATTCTGTATTGTACAGGTCGCCATTGTGAGATGATAAACACAGAAGTAATGTGCTCTCTCTTCTTAGTACACTGTAAAAAACAACCTATAGAATCTACTCAATAAAATTGAGGTAACAATTTGCACTCACTTTGTTTGGGTAGATTCTATCCTATATATTTGAGTAAAGAGTACCTAAATTTAACAGCTATGACAAACCAAAAGAAATTAGGCAAGGACTACCTAATATTTCTCATTACATTACTTAACTAATTACTTATAAAAATTGAGTAACATTAACTCTATTGTTAGTAAGCAACAGTTCATCTACTAAATTATTATTAATAATGATTAGCCAATAGGAAAAATTACACATTACTTATTCAGGGAAGATTGAATTTACATAAAAACGGTCAGACGCAGGAGACTGCATCAATTGTTTTTTTTTTATTGACCAAATAACATTTTATTTTTAAAAAACATTTAAAACTAATTAAAGTACAAAATAACCCCATACAATAAATTTCAAGTGAAATACAACATATAATGTTATATAAAGATTATTGAACATATTCCATTCAAAAATAAACCAAAGTCTCCACAAGATATCAAAATATACATTAGATTCCTAAATACTGTTTTTTCACGTTATACCTTCAAACAATATGTGTTTAGATTTAGTGTGTGGCTACAATACTTGCAACACTAGAAAATGAAAGGAAACACTGAGATGAGAGGAGAAACTGATCTCATTTACCTCAATAGACTGGTATGCTATATGGATACAAACAAACACTTCAACTTCATTTAAAACTAATTAAGTGCAAAAACACACACACACACTTACATTCAAATTTAAGTGGCATACAACATACTACATATAACTCACATTACATGTAACTTCTTGAACATTTACTATTTGCAAATAAAACCATGTTGTCTTTGGATGAAGCAAACAGTCTAAGCCTGAACTTACAGTACACACATCTCATTCCATCAGTTGACACTTGAGGCTTTGGACCTTCTTCAGCAGTTTTGCTCCGCCAAATTCCAAAAAAGTTTCTGGATGTAACGCCTAGCCAGCAGAGGGAGCCCTCACCCGAGTACTGACTGCCACCGCTCCCTCTGCTGCTTCTTCCCCTACTTCCTGTTTGCTGCTATTTAAGCTCATGCCATGTGCTCGCCCCTCGCGAAGTATTGCCAGTGTATTCTGCCTTACCGAGCGTTCTACTATTCATTGTTGGATTTACTGTTGCCGTTCTGCCTTGTTTCTGGATTTACGAGTTTACGGATTTACCCTTGGATTGTTTGCACCGATTGGACTGCCTTCTCGTTTTGAACTTACGCCTGTCTCATCGCTATTGTCTCCCGGTTTGCCCCCTTTGTTTTGGTAGCCTGTGTGGACTGTTTTACGGCTTGACCCTCCGCCTGTCTATTACTGCTGTTTATTGGACTGCCCTTCTGTTGTGTTTGCTCTGCTGGACTGCTTCTTGGTTTTTGACCCTCTGCCTGCTATTGTGTTTACATCTCTCTCTGTTTACTTCAATAAACGACCGCACATGGATTCGAACACTGCTTCAGCATCTGCATTACAGAATACTTCGCCTCCCATGAATCCAGCGGATGTTTCCAATCTCAAGCGGCATTTGCTTACCAAAGCGAAATGTTAAAGAGCTACCAAGAACAACTCACGAAGCTCCAATCAGTCAACGAGCACCTGACTCAATACATTCGATCGCTCCCACCTCCCACGCCGCTTACGGTAAGCTTTGCTCTCCCTGATAAATTTGATGGCACAGCTGAAACTTGCAAAGGATTTATTCGTCAGGTTAAGTTGTATTTTGACCACCAGACTGATAGATTTGCCACTGAGGAGAAGAAATGCGCTTTTCTCATGACTCTGTTAACTGGCAAGGCTATCGACTGGGCCTCGGCGGTGTGGGATTCTGACTCACGAATTAAATACTCCCTTGAATATTTTATCGATCAGCTTCGTGAGGTGTTCGAATATCCCGCGGGGGGCAGGGATATTTCGACTCAAATCATTAACATAAAACAAGGCCACCGCACCGCTGCCGAGTTCGCTGTTGAATTCAGAACGCTAGCCGCTCAAAGCGGATGAAATGACGTCTCTCTAAAGGCCATGTTTTACCACAGTTTGAATCCAGATCTCCAGACAGAGCTCATTTGCCGGAGAGAAGATTCCTCGTTCTCTGAATTCGTCTCTCTCGCCATTAAGATTGACAATCTTATGAGACAGGCCCCTAAGCGAAAAGTAGACAGAGGTAGCTCACGCAGTTCACAAGTATCAACGGTGGTCGGGCCAGCACCGCAAGAAGAACCCATGCAGCTGAATAATTAATGATTTTCGGAGGAGGAACGTGAAAGGCGCCGTTTGCATCAGTTGTGCTACTACTGCGGTGAGTCAGGCCATCGCAGTCTGGGATGTCCACAGAAGGCCAAAGCTAGCCCCAGGGTAAATATAAACCATTTCTCCCTGCTTAGTAATCGAACATTTACTCTCCCTGTTATTCTCAAAAGTAATACCATGTCTCTTGAATTGACAGCGATGGTAGACTCTGGGGCAGCATTGAATCTCATCCACAAGGACATTGTTGAGAAATATCGAATCCCCACGCAACCATGCACTCCTCCCATACGTATCAAAGCCATCGACAACACCCTAATTGGGGAAGGAATAACACATCGCACAAGAACTCTCACACTCCAGGTCGGGCTCCTGCACCAGGAATCCATCACCCTGTATGTTGTCGACTCCCCCAAACATGAAGCCATCTTAGGATTCCCATGGCTCTCTACTCATGACCCCGACATCTCTTGGTCTCACGGTAAGCTCACCCACTGGTCGAAGTTTTGCCTCACGAACTGCCTTTCTGTCAAACTTAAACCATGCTTAACTACTAGCATTGAGAGCCCGAACACGTCCAAGTCGGTTCATATTCCCCCATGTTACCACGACCTCTCAGAGGTGTTTAGCAAGACCAAAGCTACCTTACTACCGCCACATCGCCCCTGGGACTGCGCCATAGACCTGCTTCCCAATGCTATGCCCCCTAAGAGTAAAGTCTACCCCCTTTCCCAGAACGAGAGTCAAGCAATGGATGAGTACATCACGGAAGCTCTCAACTCTGGATTCATCCGCCTATCCACGTCTCCAGCCGCAGCGGGGTTCTTCTTCGTTGAGAAGAAAGATGGAGGTTTACGGCCGTGTATTGACTACAGAGGACTAAATAATGTGACTGTTAAGTTCCGCTACCCCCTTCCCCTAGTACCGTCCGCTTTAGAACAATTGCGAGAGGCAACTATCTATACCAAGCTGGACTTGAGGAGCGCCTATAACCTCATTCGAATCAAGGAGGGAGACGAATGGAAGACTGCTTTCATCACCACCAGGGGGCACTACGAGTACCAGGTGATGCCCTATGGGTTAGCAAACTCTCCAGCGGTATTTCAATCATTCATTAATGAGATCTTCAAGGACCTTCTGAATAAGTATGTGATAGCCTACATTGATGATATTCTTGTATATTCCAAATCTGAAGCAGAGCATATCGACCATGTGAGGACAGTCCTATCTCGGCTCCTGGAGAACCAGCTTTACGTCAAAGCCGAGAAATGTGAGTTCCATGTAAGCCAAACATCATTCCTGGGCTACCACATCAGTCATCACGGAGTCAGGATGGATGCCACCAAGGTACAGGCAGTTACTGATTGGCCACAACCTTCCACCCTCAAAGAACTGCAGAGGTTCTTGGGTTTTGCTAATTTCTACCGTCGATTCATTCGAAACTACAGCACAATAGCATCCCCCCTGACTGCACTACTCAAGGGCAAACCGAAGAAGCTAATTTGGACTGAAAAGGCCAGCCTGGCTTTCACCTCCCTCAAGGAACGATTCACCTCCGCACCCATCCTGAAACACCCAGATCCCAACTTACCATTTGTCGTCGAAGTCGATGCTACTGCTGTCGGGGTACTCAATTTACCTCCCAAGTATGGAGAGCTTTCTGCAAGCACCTCGATATCAATGTGAGCCTGACCTCCGGCTACCACCCTCAAGCCAATGGCCAAGTGGAACGCCTGAACCAAGAAATTGGCCGTTATCTACGTACTTACTGTAATCGAGAGCAGCACAGGTGGTCTGAGTTCCTCCCCTGGGCCGAATACGCCCAGAACTCTCTAACCCACTCTTCTACAGGCCTTACCCCCTTTCAGTGTGTCCTGGGGTTTCAACCTCCCCTGTTCCCGTGGTCGGGCGAACCATCTTCGGTCCCGGCTGTGGACGACTGGATACGGCGTAGTGAGAGGGTGTGGGACAGTGCACACATCCGTCTCCAGCGGGCTGTAAGGATGCAAGAGATCCAAGCCAACAGACGGCGCTGCCCACATCCCCCCTACCAGCCGGGACAACGGGTCTGGCTCTCGACTAGAGACATCAAGTTGCGGCTGCCCAGCAGGAAGCTCGCACCCAGGTATGTAGGCCCTTTTAAAATTCTGAGAAGAATTAATGATGTAACATACCAATTAGAGCTTCCTGCTGATTATCGCATCTCTCCCTCTTTCCATGTTTCCCTCCTGAAACCGGTCCACCCGGAGGCTGACCCCGGCCATGCAGCCCCAGAGCCGCCACCACCACTGGACATTGACGGGACCCCCGCTTATCAGGTGAATGAGCTACTGGACTCGCGACGTCGACGGGGTCAGCTCCAGTATCTGGTGGACTGGGAGGGGTATGGACCTGAGGAGAGATCGTGGGTAGCTGCCCGCGACATCCTGGACCCATCTCTTATTGAAGAATTCCATCGAGCCAGACCCGACCGACCTGCGCCACGACCACGGGGATGCCCACGTCGAGCTCCAGGAGTCGCTCCTAGGGCGGGGGGATTCTGTAACGCCTAGCCAGCATAGGGAGCCCTCACCCGAGTACTGACTGCCACCGCTCCCTCTGCTGCTTCTTCCCCTACTTCCTGTTTGCTGCTATTTAAGCTCATGCCATGTGCTCGCCCCTCGCGAAGTATTGCCAGTGTATTCTGCCTTACCGAGCGTTCTACTATTCATTGTTGGATTTACTGTTGCCGTTCTGCCTTGTTTCTGGATTTACGAGTTTACGGATTTACCCTTGGATTGTTTGCACCGATTGGACTGCCTTCTCGTTTTGAACTTACGCCTGTCTCATCGCTATCGTCTCCCGGTTTGCCCCCTTTGTTTTGGTAGCCCGTGTGGACTGTTTTATGGCTTGACCCTCTGCCTGTCTATTACTGCTGTTTACTGAACTGCCCTTCTGTTGTGTTTGCTCTGCTGGACTGCCTCTTGGTTTTCGACCCTCTGCCTGCTATTGTGTTTACATCTCTCTGTGTTTACCTTAATAAACATCCGCACATGGATTCGAACACTGCTTCAGCGTCTGCATTACACTGGAACACTTCAAAGGTGTACTTCCGGTTTTTGGGAGACTTAAGGTTGAGGGCATAGATCAATCCCATCAACAGTATGCACACTGTAGTTCTGTTTCCATAACCATTCAGCACTTTGGTGCCCTCTATAAACACACACATCTACTGGGTCCTCACTCCTCAGCTGTAGGATTGTGAATCACCACCAACTTCATTCCATTTATGTGGCCTTCAAATTCATCCTCCTGTTGAGAAAAAAAAAAAGCAAATATGTTTTTAATAATGTGCTTAATTTTAATCAATGTACAATTAAAATATAAAAAATAAATGGCACCATCCATTGCAAAATATTTTCCTCAACTAGCTAAACTCTAAACTGTTGGTAGCAGTAACAATTTTACATTGCTAGCATGGCATTCTAAAATTCTGACTACCTCTTTTTTTTTATAAAGGTGGGCCATGATATACTCAAATAAAAATTAAACTAAACCCTCAAAATGTAATATAAAGCATAATTAATGCTCAGGCATGTAATTCATAAAAGGTTAGTTCACCTAAAATTAAAATTGTCATCATTTAATCACCTTCATGTTGTTCTATATAACACTTTAATAGTCAAAACACAAATTAAGATATTTTTATGATACCTGAGAGATTTCTGTCCCTCCACTGAAAGTCTGTTCACCTAAAACTCTGACACTTTAAAAACTTCATAAATAACATAGTAAAATAAATCAAGTGGTTAAATCCAAGTCTTTTGAAGAAAAATTATCACTTTATGTGATGGACAGATTTAATTTGGGCTTTTATTCAAATGAAAACAATGATCAGCAAACAATGTTTGCAGAATCCAATTTTGTCAAATGAAGCTGAAGCGTGCTTGCTTTACACGTTAGAACTGAGGTTCATTCTCTCGTCTTACAGCATTTTTGAACCTCTGTAAAAACCAATGAGGTTTGTTCCTGCATGTCAAGCAAGTAAAGTTGAGCTTCTGTTTAGGTTCGCTGATCAATGTGCATATGAGATTAAAAGTCTACATTAAATCTGTTCATTATATAAAGATATCATGTCTCTTCAGAAGACTTGGATTAAACCACTAGATTTATATAGACTTATTTTACAATCTCTTAATGAATGATTTAAAGCATCAAAAGTTTTGCATGAACAGACTTTCAGTGGAAGGATAGACAGCTCTCAGGTAACATTAAACATATCTTAATTTCTGTTTTGAAGATTAACCACAGTCTTATGGGTTTGGAACAACATGAGGGGGAGTAAATGACAGAACAGAATCCCTAAAATGTACTGAGCGACAAAAATACATACATAAATAAATACTTCTTACAATACTTTTTTATTTTATTTTTTTTTTTTAAATGCAGCACCCTGACTATTTATCAAAGGCTAGGTATTGTATTGGTTTAATGGCTAAATCACAGTGATCAATAAGGGAAATGAAAAAATGTGTATCCATTTGAATACCTTGAAATGATGAATCATGTAATAACACACCTGACAGTCTTGGAACAGCTCTTCTTGATTTTCCCCAAGATACTCAATGAGGCAACGGATACATGTATCCCTTTTTTTCTCAATACTCTGGAACTACAAAGACATGCATTTTAGTGACAATACAGTGACTCTGTGAGCTCAGTGCACTGCAACTTAAGAAAACAAGCAAATAGACAAATAACCCATGTTGTAATCTGTAGTGTTTTAATAGATCCAATCATTTTGATGAGGTAAAGTTACATATTTTGCATAGCCAATTAATTTGCAATAAGGTAGAACACCCATTGACTCAAATAACAACATATATATCTTATGTAGCCTAATTTGCGCGCACTGTGGAAACGCTCTCTAAAAGCGGGTATTAAAATTGCTTTTGAAGGCGCGTGCGCGTTTTACTTTCGGTTTCGTTTTAAGGATCGTGTGAATTCTCAGCGGCGCTGAGCTGCTTTCTACAATACGAGACATTCATTTAACAAACCAATTTGAAAGTGAGGGGGACACAAACGGGATTTTGAAAAGTGGATGTGGTGAAAAGTGGACAAGCTGAAAACGTTTTACCCCCCTATTTACACCTGTACTTAGCATTGTCCACTTGTGATCAGATCGACGCATCAGAAAACATGTTAATACCAGGTGTAAACAGGGCCTCTAATTCTTGCACAGTAACTCTCTATGGTCAATGTCAGTAATCTCAAATCCAAAATATCGCCATTTTTTTGTGTCGATCAGTGTCGATCTCCTCGGCATCCATCCACGCTGCGCACACAAGTGAACACGCACTGCCTATACTGAGAGACTGTCAGATTTTTTGTTTTAATCTTTTTTTGTTTGTTTGTTTGTTTGTGTTGTTAGCGGTACGGAAAATCAGCAAACTGTCTCAGAAAGTAGGTGTTCTCAAGTCCACACTTATTTAATATAATCGCAACATTTTGCCGTCATATAATCGCACAGACTGACATCGCGATTGCGATACGATTAATCGTGCAGCACTAGTCAACTTTCTATTTTGCAGATATAAAATAAGCAAACTCAACCAAAATGACACAATACCTGTTCTGAACTTTCTTCTGGCAAACAGGGTCTTGACATCTCAGTCACAGCATCTTCTATTATCTGTAAAAGACAGAATGAATGGATGTAAATACTGATGTCAAATATTTGCACAAGCTAAAGAAAGTACAGAACTAAATCTAGAACTAAATCTGAGTTACTCAGAGTTCAAGCTGAATCTTGGGTTTGAATCACTCCTGCAAGTACAGCAAGTCAACTCTGTTTATCATTATTTATAGGGTGATTCTCACAAAATCACAAAAAGATTATTTTTTTTTTTTTTTTTTTTTTTTTTTTTTTAAGCAATAAGAGCAAGGTCTGAAGTGTTGGTGACCATACATTTAAAATGTTTTACTGACAATTTAACACCTTTCTGAACATATTTTCCAAAACAAGTCCTTAAAAACATTATTACCACTACAGTGTGAAAACATCAATGCCACAGGTAAAGCTCATACATTTTCACTTTTTTAAAAATTATTAACAGTCAAGCACAGTTACTTAAAACTCTGAAATAAAACATATTTTTAAATTAACATTTTGGTTTTATTTTCAATTATTTCTTTCATTACCGCAACACCTTCTGCAATTTGCAACCTAATAGTTTGCATTATTTTATTGAAAAGTGACATTTTCAAAATGATGTGGAAAACCTGAAAGAACATAATGTATAGACTCACACATACATTTAAAAGTAAACGACTATTTTTCCATTTATTAAATAAACATTAAAAGAACATGTTGCGGTAATGATGCAGAAATGAGGTTGATGATTTCAGTAATGATAAGCATATTAACAATGAGGTTTAGTTAAAAAAAAAAAAAAAAAGAAAAAAAAATAAATCAGATAATATTGGCATAAGCATGATTTTATTTTAGTGCTTCAAAAATTAAAAATGTAAAAACACCAGGGGCCGTATTCAAATTATCTTACTAAAAGTAGCTCTTAAGTCCTAGGAGTTGGGCCAAGAGTATTTCACAAAGCATTTTAATGTTAAAGTCAGCTCTAAATCTGTGGAAAGTAAGTCTTACTGTCATATCATCCTAAAATGATAATTCAATCCAGTCTGCTAATGTTTTAGAAAAGGTTGCTTATATGTAAATCTAACAATTATTTATGAGATGCAGACATCCATTTCAAAGGACTACTGACAATTAGCTGAACATTTGCTTGTTTAATTAGTGACATTTAGCCTATATTTTAAAAACTTTATTTGAATATGCCAATTTTATTTTAAAATCTTTATTTGATTATGGCAACATGATACCTTATTCTACAATATTTCTATTATAAAATGACTGACAGAGACTTGTCATTATCAGCCAATCACTGTGGGTGTAGTTAGTAAACTTGTTGACATCATCCATAGCAACAAGAATATCAACAAAAATTAAAGCTTAACAGTTTAATGTGAGAAAAGAGGACATTAATATTAGTATTGTAATTTTTGTTTTATCATTAAATTTTGTGATTATTTATGTAATAATCATAATAAAATCATGATTACAAGTTTATTAGTCATTGACAGTAGGTGAATTTCCATTAAAAATTTGGGCAAAACTTTTTATATTTTATAAATCTGAATTTTATGTCCACAAGGTGACATTTCCATTGCAGTTTTGCAAAATTTTCCTTGTTCGAATTGGCTGAAAAACTACCTCATGTGAGCGTAAAAAACGTTTTGCGACATGTGAGAGTATTTGTAACCTTGACATGCTCCTATTAGGCTTATTTTCAATTTACAATTTCAGTTTGCACAATTTGATGGGTAACGCGGAACATCAAGGAAATTTGGATGAATTAATCAAAAGAAGGTCATTACAGAAATAAACGTACTACATACTACTAATAAAATTATTAAAATCATATTTTTAAAGAATAATCATATATTTCTTCAATGTTTTAATTGTAATAGTAAATCCCCTTTATTTGCCAAAAATTAAAATTTGTTTAATTGTCATTAATTCAAAGATAAATTAAATTAATTCTGTATGCCATTATTTGATAACCAAATACACAATTACACAAAACTGAATTTCTGAGAAAAATAAACATTTCACAACACTATTGTAAGAATAAATGAAACATTTTTATGCATTTGAATAATTAGACATGCTAGAACACAGAATTTGGTAACAATGAAACATAAGGTGGGCAAAAATAAAACATTTCATAGGGCCCTAAACATGTCATTTTTTATAAACTTTTAATAAACTGATGTTATTTTTTTTAAGTTTCATGATTTTAATTAATTAAACATCCTTTTTGATTAATACAATTTAATTTAACCATTAAAAAGGAGTCCAGAAAAATTAAAACAAAAAAAAAAATGGAATTTGGAGAAAAAAAAATGGAATTCAGGGAAAAATAAAGCAGATTTCATAGAGCCCTAAATACTGTAGCTCAGCATAAAAATCATTAAACCTATAGGTATCCGTTCAAAAATATTTAAAATATGTATTTTACACCAAAGTCCAGACACTTTTTTCAAGTTATTTTATATGAACAAAACATTTTTTTATTCGAAAGAAACTGTCTGCGATTGGTGACTGGTATCTGAAGTTAATGTTTATTAATATAAAATGTATGTGACGCCAATTACAGGAGATCACTGGCAAGTTGGGGTAACAGTTCAAAAATATGAAAAATATTTATTTTACACCAAAGTCAAGACACTTTTTTCAAGTTATTTTACATGAACAAAAAATATTTCTATTTGAAAGAAACTGCCTGTGATTGCTGACTGGTATGTCAATGAATGGCTTCCAGAATTCTGTGGTTGTGGTTCTGTGGACACTTTCCTCCAGAATGAGCAGGACTTTGAGAGCACTCTCCCCTTTAACATCTAGACCATAATAATAATACAGTGCAAACTGTGAAACTTATCTCATAATCAAAACAACACAGTGAAACACTTTCATATGAAAATTTTCTATAGATTGACATATTATAGGAAATACTTTACCTGAAATCATGTCACCCAGCTCTTAATGCACCTTTCCATCTTGCAAATGTAGCCCAGTCTACGGAAAGTCTGCCTCTGGATGTAGCTTCCTGAAGTCTTGTGAAATCTGATTTGAAAAAAAAAACACACAAATGTGGTTAAATAACTATGTATAATACCAGTAACTATGGTTATTTTAATAAAAAGATCAAATTCTAAAACAAATCATGGTTATTGAATATTACTGAATGATATAAATTACCTTCAAATGTTTTAACCAGGGTATCAAGCTGCCTTTCCTTCAACTTCTCTATTACAAAGCTGTCCATCTGCACCAGCAAGAATCTGTTTTTAACGACTTATTTTATATAGAAAGCAGGTTAATGCGTTTACATGCAGCACAATCGTTTAAACAGATCAGGTGATCACGTGAATCTCCGCAGTATCTCTTCTGATTAAATCAGCCATGTTTTCTCTGTCTCAGAGCCTGCCCTGACATGCCCTCGCGTGTGAACAGTAGCATTTTTGTGGAGGAGTGGACGGAGCGGGCGCTCGCAACTGTTGTGACCGCATCACTGTCGTTACCCGGTGTTTTTAAGGAATATTTGCATATACTCACATGCGATCATATTAGCCATTTATGTGGACTGTCACGATTTTGGCTAATAAAGGACACTACTCGATGCGCAACAGGGGATTTATAAGTGGGTACACACAAAGCCAACTGATAAAGAAGTGGACATATGCCGTATACCTGCGTATACCCTGCACTACACCACTGCTGATACACCACGAGAGTTAAAGTAAGGTGTATAGCGGAGCTAATGCAGAGCCATGAGGAAAAAAAGAGCGCGAAAATGCACAACATAACAATGACGGATCTATCGTTGGATTCGGCACGTCGCAAACACTGACTTGAAAAAATATGCCCTTAGAAGATCAATTTTAGTGCGAAATGACATAATTCTGACAAAACAGTACAAAGTCATACAGTATTCAGACAGTAACTGAACTTACCCCGTATTTCTAACTTTTCTCTAAAGGCGCGTCCAAAGAGGCAAAGAGTCAGGATCCGCAACTTAATCCTTGGGACACTGACTCAGAAAACACTGGTTTGTCGATAAATAATTAAAATATCTCCTTTCTATTTCCCCCGACACATTACGTTTGCCGGAGCTGTGTGGGAAGTTTCAGCCCATTGCGTGCGCTTTAACGCGGATCTTTCAGCTGCGCTGATTGGCTGCTGCTGGCGGAGACACTAAACGCTTCCGGAGTCGGTCTCGAAAGTGAAAGCGAAAGTGAAGTCTCGTGTTGTTTCCACCAGCGCAGAAATTTGTTTTCATCACCATAATTGGTGTATGTATAAAATATAAAAATAAGGATAAGCCTAGAACAGGCCCGAAGCCCAGCCGCGTCTGAACTATAACCTGAAAATTGTCCCGAAGCCCGGACTTGTTTATAACATTTTAGAAAATGTATAAATTGATTAATTTATAAAGTTAAATAAAACATTTAATATTAAAATGTAGACTAAAATGTAGATCAGCCATTATGAAGAAACGTTATTGTGACTTGCAGAGCGGTACATCAGACAAACATTTATTCTGTATGATGGGACAGACAGTAAAGTCAGGTTGAGTTGAAAAGTGGCTTTTCAGGGCCGCCCACGCACAAATATTAAAGCATAAGCTCTCTTTTTACCCATTATCAAAAATAGTACAAATCTGCTTTTTTTTTTTTTTTCTTTTTCATTTTTCAAACAGAACGAGATCATCATAATCATCATCATTATCATCATCAGCATAATACAATCAAACCGTTTGTCATTTTTCTTTTATTTCTTTCTGTTAGTATTTCGATTTGCTGTTAAATCAAACTTATGCCATCCAAATAATATCTCAAGTCCAGAGTGGATTATTCAGAAATAACAGTTTTGATCTGATCATCTTAAATGAGTCATATCCTCTGGGCCTGAGTGCAGTTTGTAGACAGATTAATCCTAATAAATATACCGCTACAATTGAAACCAGTTCATTAAAATACTTAAAACAGTGTATTTCTATAACTTCAGCAACGTGCAGATCCTCCTTTATGTCAGGACTGTGGCGAAGGCAGCGCGGACAATCGCTTAGCTCGCTAACATAATGTAACCATATATCTTCTATAACGGAAAAAATCATATCGTTTTTATGACATATGTTGTTTAACGAGAAAAGATCTCCTTATTACGACACAGCTAAGTGGAAAAAAAACCCGTGTGTGGCAGCAATGCGTCAGCGTACTGTAAGAATCACGTCTCGTGGTTTACTATGGTGCTTAGTGAAGAGAAAAAAAAGAATTGCAGGTTAGAACTGCCTGTAATAAATAAACTGACAGTTACAGAGTTTATAAAGTCATAAAAAAAAACACTGAAGTGCTGGCAGTTTTTTCAAGTTATTTATATAGACAGAAAATGTTTTTATTTGACACAAACTGCCTGCGATTGCTGACTGTTGTCTGAAGTTAATGTTTATTAATATTTAATGTATTTGAGGCGAACTCCTGGAGATCGCTGGCAAGTATAATGTAAACAAGTTATTTTATATAGAAGAAAATGTTTGTATTTGAAAAAAAAAAAAAAAAAAAAAAAAAAAAAAAAAAAAAAAATAAGTATTTTTGACACCAAAGCGCTGGCAGTTTTTTCCAAGTTATTTTATATAGACAGAAAATGTTTTTATTTGACACAAACTGCCTGCGATTGCTGACTGTTGTCTGAAGTTAATGTTTATTAATATTTAATGTATTTGAGGCGAACTCCTGGAGATCGCTGGCAAGAATAATGTAACCTCACCAAAAAAAAAAAAAAAAAAAAAAAAAAAAAAAAAAAAAAGTATATTTTTGACACCAAAGCGCTGGCAGTTTTTTCAAGTTATTTTATATAGACAGAAAATGTTTTTATTTGACACAAACTGCCTGCGATTGCTATTATTAAAATAACAGTGATTTTTTAACATTAACGCAATTCAGTGACTGAGTAACAGCACACTCTACTTTCAACCTGAAGCAATCAAGTTAATCATTAACCAGTTAACCAGGTGAAGGCCTCAGCTAAACCTGTAGTGCGCTCTTCCTATTCTCCAGCAGAGGGGGTTGTAGTAACAACATCCATCCCATCACACTAAGTGACCCTCGTTTAGCATTCCTCATGTTAACATTATTATTAGGAAAACAGCCCAATATGTAAATCACATACGGTCATGATCGTATGTCTGTCGTAATATCTAGACATTAAGTGTTTCTCTAGGTTTGTTATGAATGGATCAGAAGTGTAGTAGAAGAGAGACAGGCATATTAGGAAGGATAATATGAGTGAGAGATGAGCAGTGAATCAGCTTCATTTACTGTAACTGAACACGAGCACACAAATGCAGTAAACCATCCAGTAATCACACATCTATTCTAACACAACTAAACAGGGAAATGTTCCACAGACCATCTTTAACTAACACTAGTGATGTTACCTTCAACAAGGATGCTCCAAAGCTTGTATCAAAAAAATGACACATTTCACATTGAAGTACTGCATCAGAGCTTGATTCGTTTTAAGAAAAGCAAGTGATCTATGACGTCCGAAGCTTCATTCACCTGAAAACCATGCGCTTGTTTCAGTATCTGGTTCAAACGAAGCGAAGCCCAGTGCCGTTTCCTTTACATTATAGTACATTTTAATGTGTTAGCATTGTTTATGAATTTATTTTTTAGTTGTAATTTATATATTGAGCTCAAAAATTAACTTTGAAGAAAAAGTCTAAGGACTGAGGCAGAGTTCAAATAAACATATCATAGATTTCATTTATGAATTTAAGTTTTATTTATTTTACTTATTTTAGTGCTAGTACACCAACATAAATAATTGACTTTGACAATGACCATTATTTATATACAATAAAATAAAACAAAGAATCATTTGTAGAACCAGATGTGAAACCAGCGGCTGCAATGGAGCACAGCACTTTGGAAGGTGTTATTCATTTTTACTAATGGCCACAACATGAACCCTTTTTCCGATACAATTGTGTTGAAAGCTTCACTAGTTCAGAACGCTTCACTTAGCCATCACTAACTAACACACAAAATATAAACCCATTTACAAGAGCAGCACTTACTCACCTCACCTGCCACCATGCTGCTGGATCCGGTTAAGAAACCAGAATGATTGTGGAATGAGCCTTTATATCTGTGCTGCAGTGCATCATGGGAAATGGGAGAAACCAAGTTTGGGGGTGTTTTAAAAGTTAGGCTCAGTTACTTCCCATAACACCCGATGTACTCAGTGCATCGTCAGAAGAATGGCATCTACGCTAATATTAGTCTGTTTCTTTCTTATTCTATATTCTATTCTATATTAAAGTAATGTAACTTATTACTTTTGATTACTTTTTGATTTACTTTTCTAAATTTCTAAAATTTTTGAAACATTTAAACCAGGCAGAGTGAACCTTACAGTAGCTCTCAACACTGATTACTGTCAGACTTTTAAAATCCTTTATCACTTGAATTAAGATTATAATAAGTAAGGGATACATCTTTATTTTGCAATAACAACTGGCTGGACGTACATTATCCCATTTATTACACAGTTGCTTGTTGAGTCCACATAACCAGGATGACCTCATCAAGAAATTGTACACATAATATTGAATTGAGTTTTAATATTTTAATAGCTAACCAAATCCAAAGCTTCCACTAAGAAAAATTATCAAGCGTATAGGCCAACGTAAGTTTTCCGGATGAGTCTGTGTTATTAGCTTTTACCAGTTGTTATCGAAGAATAACATACCTTGGAATGTGATGACTGACCAATCAGAATCAAGTATTCCGTAAAGCCGTGTAATAATTTAATTTAAAGCACAGCCACCACAAATTCAGACTCTTATTAACTTATTTTTAGATCATTTTAGATCATTCTGAGGTTAAATTCAGATTTGAAATCATAACAAGAAATAGTTTAATAGCTATGATACTGGTTTTGAAATCAAATGTTTGCATAGTTATGACAGGAAACACTGCAATCTAACAACGCCCTGAAAAAAAAAAAAAACTTGATCTTAAAATCTAAAGTATATGCAAAAACCCAAATAGGAAATAAAATAGTTATTGAATAAGCATGTGTCCTATTCTGCAATCAATGCAGTTTATAAAAGTAGACAATTAAATCTGTATGTGGGTGTATTTGTGTGAAATTCAGATGTAACCCCCTTTGTAATCATTAACATTTTTCAAAAGTAACTGTAATTTAATTACATATTTTTTTCTCAGTAACTATAGCTAATTACAATTACATTTATTTTGTAATTAAATTACGTAATTCCGTTACATGTAACAAGCTACTCCCCAACACTGGTTATGAGTACTAATAGAAGTAAGTGACCAATAAATGTAAGTAATTAGAGAGAGAGAAAGAGAGAGAGATTTAATTAGGAGGATTTATTTTAGTTTTCTCTGTCTTCCGTCTGGGCTTTACACTCCCAGTAAATGGCAGGAATGCACATACAGCTGCATTGCCAGCTGTCATTAAAAAGTCAAGACAAAGCAGCTTCAGTTGTGCTCTAGCTAGAAGAAGAGGAAGTTGAAAACAGTTGTGATGATGTGAAATGAAGCCCTCTGAAACACTGAATCAACTGAAGATTCACAGAATGATTCATGGGTTAAATGCAAAGCACAAATTCCGAGTATGGATCTCCATACTTGGCCACACGTTACGTCTTTGGCTTTCCTTTCCTAAAAAAGACACATAAAATACAGTAGCATAGTAGGCCTAACTATTCAGCTACAGCTCTGCACAGTTCAAAAATGAGGCTGTTTTTTTCCTAATAAGAATATTTATTGTTGTCAGCCACTTTAACATTGTAAATATACAGTTTGACAAGCTAAAACTGAATAAATGTTTAATTAGCCAAAATTGTGTCTGTTTGCCAAATTGGTTAATGCAACTTAACAGACGGTTGTTAAACAGTGCTTATTCTACTGGCTCTTCTGACCAGGGCCCCAAGTGGGGGGAGGGCCCCTGAGGAGTAAAATTTTATTTTTCTTTAAATATAATTTTAAGATCACAATAAATCTTGTTAACTAATGTAAATGGTAATATTTTGGGTGAATGCATCAGTTGATTGATGTATTAAATGGTGTCCAAGTACATATAGTGTCTGAGGACAGGCACCCTCTCCCTTGCACGAAATGGTTTAGTCCACCTTCACCGGGCTTTTTGACTAGGCGCATGTGAAGTAGCGTTCATTCTGCTGAAGCGGCAGACGGCAGTGCATAACTGTGCTATGAAAGATGATGTCTAAGAAAGCTAAGTCCGGTTCTCAGAAAAGAAAAGAGAGACAAGAAAGGGATAAAAAAAAAAAATGAGGGAAAGCAACTGCTAACAGACTTATTTCCCAAGAAAGGTGAGCCCAAAATGTGAGAGCAAATAGTCTACAAATGAACTCCTGCTGTGGTTACAAAACACTTCAATACCACCGCCATTATCAGTGCTAATAACAATAGTCTAACTTTGTAGGCTCAATGTCATATAGGTTCATGAGGATAGGCTGTCATATTAGTAGCAAAGCTAACTTGTGAAACGCATGGCAGTTTCAGAAACTGTCACAGAGGGTGAGTTTAGGCTACCTTTAGTGGCATCTACTGTTAGCTTTTAAGCATTCTGCAAATAAAACAGAAATTCAGAGAATTTGTGTAATAAGGATTTTTTGTTATACATGTAAGAGTTCTTAGATTAGTAGTAAGGTTAGTTGTAGGTAGTTGTGAACCTCAAGCTTATGGGGGCCCATGGCCACTGCTTGTGCATAGGGCCCAGAATTTGGTGCTACGCCCCTGCTTCTGATTATTATTATTATTATTATTATTATTTTTGTATTTTTTATTAACCATACATGTTTGTCCTTATCAGGCAAAACATTTTTAATTTCCATGCACTTTTAGTAGTAGAAACAGTAGAAATTACTGATTCTGTGAGTGATACTGTGTGCGTTACACTGGCTTCCGCCTTCTAGCCATGCTCTTCCGTTAAAAAGAGGTGCAACAGTCCAGATCTCCAAGAAATAAACTTTAATCCGGTTGATGGAAGTACAGATTTTACAGGGATTTATGCGTTTGTGTGGTTTCCTATAAATAAATGTAGAGAATACAAAGTTACAAACTATTTAACATCACTGAATTAAATTGTGTACATTTTCACATATACAAGTGGCATTTCTAATCAATATACATAGCGTAATACAGCAGGGGGAATGATGACGCAGTTATAATAAAACTGCGCTCTTCAAAATGGCGGCATTAATGTGTCATATAAACACCACAATCCCCACTTACTAACTCGCAATCAAGTGCTATAAAGTTGCAGAAATAAAGTAGATGCAAACACCAACTAGAAATGACTGAAACATTAGTTCGACAAGCTTAAATGATACTGTAATGAACGCTATTGCGGCAGGGAAGCTGCTGAGTCATTCACATAAGTATTAGGAGTGTAACGATAACACGTTGAAGCTAAATACTCATAATGTTTCAAGCATTAACACTTATAGATCACTTACTTGTCAATAACGCACACAATAGGCACAAATTATAATCATCACCAGGAACAGTCTTCACTCCGCCTCAAACGCACACGATCTGAGCTAGTATGATGCTAACAAATAAGGTAGCTACAGACCACACCCGATCTGTTACTGGCAGTTCCATACTGCCACCTGCTGGCACATTTGTGTAACTTAGAGAACTTTGTACAGATTCTATAACGTTTTTTTCTATCCTATGTAATCAATACAATGGTAATATATCACTAAAATATATTTCGAACTTATGAACAGCTTGTGAGTTCCCATATACATAAAATAATAATTGTGATTTGTTATTGATTAATTATTTTGAATATGGATGCACTATAACACCTTTGCAAAGACGCGGTGGTGAAGACGTCAATAACCTGCGGCCATTCAGAATGAAATTCCGAAGGTACATTCGAAAGTAATATTTCGATATTTATAATATCATGATCACGATTTTTACTGTGAAAGAATGGGATTTGGGTTTATAGAATTGTGTTGGATTTATTACTTAAACAGATTAAAGGGGTTAATAACGTTTAAGATAACAGCCTGCCTTTATGTTAAACGGGAAACTTGCAACTAATTGTAAAGACCTTTCGGCACGCCCATTGCTCCAGGCTGCAGCTATCCGTCTCCGCCCATTTAGGTGTAAATGTGTGTAAATCAGCAGTTACGAAGCTGCCAATAGGAGGCGTGAGGGCAAACACTCAAAAACACCAGAAAACTGGTTTACCCGTTTAAAAGCGCTGTAACTTATTAAGTATTGACACCACAATGTTTGATTAATGTGGCACACTTTGAAGACTTTACCTTTCCAGCTTCCTTCTGACACTGTCTTTGAGATTTCTTCATTCAATTCTGCACAACTTTGACACCTGAATAACACATGCCAATGTCAGGCAGGTAGTATTATATGCGTCAGTGTAAAACTGTCCAAAATTGTCTGGCACAACTAATTTCATATCAACACAGTATCACTGCTGATACAGTAACTAAAATGTAACCCAGTACACACATTAACCTTAAATGTACATGGAATAATTATTCACCCCTACCGTTTTTATTACATTATGTCTTCTGATTGTACCGGTTTGGTATTAATGCTGCATTGCACATCTGAGCTATTTGCACTATTTTAATACTGGTGCAATCTTTTTATAATTGAACATTTTATATTGCAATTTGAAATAATTTGTATTTTTGAGCTTTAGTGTCAATTTGGAAGTTTCAAACTAAATCTTATTGTACTTGTACAATAACAAAGACACTCTATTCAATTAGCTCATGCTTTCTCTATATGTAACAAGCCATTGTTCAGTCATAAATTCAATATAATAGTTCAAATAAATGACTGAATTTGTCAAAGATGAGAGCTCTAGTGAGGAAATGTTTTTTCTTTTTCTTTTTTTTTTTGTCTGTTTGTTTGTTTTTTAACACTATTGCTGCCCAGATCTCCTCTTTTTCCAACAGCTTTTCCAGATGTAGAAACTCCTCCTCAATTTGTCCAATTCTTCTGAATGTGTGTTCACTGTATAAATTAATATAGATTAATCAAAGCTGTTTGTTCTGTTGTTTGCTGTTTTGCTGTTTTAAAATCGCACAAGTTTGTAAACACATACAAATGAACTTTCACTGTATTATCTATTAAATTTTGCAATTAATCCTCTGATCACATGCATGCTGTACCGTGGGGTCTAGTCCATAGGGATCACTATCATCTATGATCTGCTCCCTTCACTAAAATGTTTTAAAATGTCACGGTTCCTACACATGATAACAAATAAAGTACAGATAAACAATGAACACATATACTTACCAAGACCAAGCAGGAAAGTCCTTTATCGTTTGTTGTTTGCCCGTTGATTTCCAGCAGGTAAACTTAGTGTTCTCTCGTGTAAAAACAAAATTCAAAATGGCGGAATTATCGCAGGATCTTGCAACAGTGATCTCTACTAACTTTCAAGTCTTGCGTTGTCAGTAGTCCTGTCTCAGTAGGGCTACTATTGTAATTGCATATTTATTTATAAATTGAAAGAAAGTCAAATTACGTTGTATAATGTGTATGAATGTTACACTTAACAGTCTGTGGAATGCATGACATCATATTATTAAATGCAATTAAACTTTTGAAACATTTAAATTAGCATTATTTTGGCATAATTAATAATGCATAATTTAATAATGCTATAAAATAATGAAATAAAATATAAAAATTTTAAGACTATTTTGGCCATGCTCATCACTGGTCTGATACTGGGCTATAGCCAAGCTGTTAAAATTAGACACTGATTGCCTCAATTTTGCCCGTTGGGCTAAAAGCAGACTACACATAACCCATCCAACTCAGAGCTAAAACGTGGCTACATATATATATATATATATCATGTCATGAAATGACACTGACATCTTAGTAGATATTATTGACACTGCAAACATGATGATATATCAACCATCTCATGCGCTGCCTGACCAAAAACTACAATGAATCAGATTTGACTATGAGTGGGCTACAAATATCCGGTCTGACTACGAGCTAAATCTCAGCTACAAACAGGCTACACATACAACATGTCAAAGAAATGAAATCAAACACATTGTAAACACTGTTCACTTTGCTTACGTGGTGGAATATCATACATCTCTCAAGTTATTTTGCCAAAAAAATGACATGTATCCAAATTAAAGGTTTTTGGGCTAGAAGGGGGTCACACATAACCGGACTATATCAGGTCTATAGTTAACAGAGACGGTGAACTGACGGCTATTGCTTGCTGGGAGGTATATTATGACTTTTGTTTGACTTTGAGTGTTAGTTGTCCTTAAATGAACCTTCAACGTAAATAAAATGGCCAATATGGTACTGAACTGCAAGAGATTCTTGTATTCAAACAACCACTGTACTGAAGAAGAAGAAGAAGAAGAAGAAGAAGAAGAAGAAGAAAAAGGTTTACACAAAACCCAAACCAAAAACAAATCAAGTGTACTAAACAAAAATCATTTCACCCAAACATAAAACACCGCAAACCAACAAAAGAAAACTTAAGTACATGGAAAGCTCAACAAAAACCTGTCAAGACCGTAAGATTACAATAATATGGCCAATCATTAAGCCCAAATAACATACAGACGTAAGATCACATTAATATGGACACCCATAGACTTGAATGGACCTCTGTAATGAATGGTCAAATAAATACCAACTGCAATGAATGGTCAAATAAACAAAAAACAAAACAAAATGGTGGGAAAAAACAAAACAAAAACAGTGGTGCACAGTGCAGCAATCAGCATAAAGCCTGCAATTTAAACATAATATTTTGTCTTCAGTAAACATATTACATACTTAATGAACATTATAAACATTTTATAAATAGCACCACTGATTAAAATATTCCCACAAAACATAATACATCACATTATTATTGTACCTTAACAACAATTATTAAATAACCCTCTTAATAAAAGATGCTCATACCTCAGCCCATATAATGGACTAAACTGTAGCAGGCGACCACCTCATGGAGGGGAATCAGGTGCAGTGCTAAACTGTAAAGACAATCACTTCCTTAGAGAGGAGAGGACCGGTGCACAACAACTGTGGATTTTAAAACAATCCCAGTATATTAAAAATGATCCTTCAGTGCACCAACTTCGGTCCACAATATTTACACTCATACCCAAGTATATTACACTCATAGACCGAAGTATAAACAAAATACACAATATAGCGTGAAAAATATTAAAATACAATACCTTGGATTAATATAATTGATATTGCTAGCAGGGGCGGATCTACCGGGGTGGCAAGTGCGACCCTAAGAAAAAGCTCTGCCTCCCCAAAATTATCACAGAACCAAATATAAATGTAAGCAGTGTTTCATGTACTACTTTTCAGCAGCAGCGATGATAGACCTACCTAAAAAAATTAAATAAAAATAATAAAGATTATTTAAAAGAATCTATTTTAAAAAAATAGTATTTCATTTGTATTTTTGATTAATATATTTATTTATCCTTTTGTTTGTAAGTAATAGGACTACTTGGAGTGTTTACTTGTCTTCAGTAAGCTTGAGAATGTTTTACTTACATTAGTTGATTAGTTTTTGCTGTATTAAAAATATTATTATTTTTAAACATGGTGGCAGTTTCTAGCTTCAAAGAAAAAATATTTTTCTAACATCTTTGCAGCAACAGTTTTAATGAGTCCAAAACCACCTTGGGTGTGCATGATTTTATAATAAATCAATGGCACATCATCAAATTTTCTTTATATAATGTAATTTATAGTAATTAATGTAACTATAAATGCATTCAAAAATAAAACAGGTGTGAGTTTGCTGTGACTTATGGAAAGTATATGTAGGGCTTTATACACAGTGTGTGTCATTGTAAAGACGAGGTTTATCCCTCACAGCCTCATTTTCATCCAAAAAAAAAAGTCATATAAAACCCAAAACACACACACACACACACACACACACACACACAATCAGAAATAAAAGAGGTGCATTTTCTGCTCTTAAGGTCCCATTCACCAAGATACTCCTACTCCTTTACCCCAACCTTTGAATTTATACATTTACTATATCAATGAATAAAGTCAAGTCCCGCCCTTTAATTTATCACATTCTAAAACCTGTTTCACTCTGAAATATGTCACAAGACATAAGTCAGCCGTAACTTCTGTTACATGACTTTAAGTTTGCTAAGCAGAGCATGGACACTAATTATGAGATGTTGTAAAATCAAAAATCAAAATGGCAAGATCCACTAGAGGTTTGCTTTTCTTTGCTTTTCATTTGACACTGCGTTTTACTAGTTGTAAAGGTTAAAAACAGGGGTGCCCAAACTCGGTCCTGGTCCTTGGTTTAGCTCCAACTTGCCTCAACACACCTGCCAGGGGTTTCTAGTATGCCTAGTAAGAGCTTGATTAGCTGGTTCACGTGTGTCTAATTGGGGCTGCAGCTAAACTCTGTAGGACACCAGATCTCCAGGACCGAGTTTGGGAACCTTTTGGGTTAAAACAATGTTAAGATACTGACAAACAGTAGTGTTTACTTGGACTGGACTCGTCTCGGACTCGACTTAGGTGGACTCAAACCCAACACTAACCAGTACATCAGATTATGGAAATTTCACTATTCTATATGTACAATAAACTGTAGCACATGTACAGCTTAAAACGTTCGACTGTCAAATTTTGATTTGTACCCATATTTATTTTTTTTTTTTTACAGTAGGCCTTTTATGTGTATGCTACTGCATTTTTGCAGAACTGAGAAATGACTGCCTAGAGATATAGTCTTGTGTCAGGAGAGCATGAAACTACTATAGTACTGTATACTGTAATGAAATTTGGCCAAATGTGCAGAGGATGTATTATTTTTTTTTCCGGACTGTATTGCGGCATACCAAGATTATATACAATTCTTTGGTATTTGAACGTTAGTGCTTTTTATCTACTGCAAGATTACTTTACAGTGCTAAAATGAAAATCATTTTTTCCCAAAAGTTAATTGCTGATTTATACACCTGTATCTGTTTTTTTGTAATAGTGTTATTGATCTCATGAGTGTTCACTGGCAGGAAAGTCATCTGTGTATTCAAATTGTTGATGTATATTTAAAACTTGAAGTTTTTTATGTTGTGTATTGACTTCATGCCATGATGGATATTTAAATGTTATTTTTTTTTTTTTTTAATTTTAAACAGTGTATATGATTACCTAATGGTAATGCAATATTTGTGAACACAGCTGTGTATGTCAGACTATAAATCCCGTAAAACTGTGCATGGGGCCTTGCTTTGGTGTTGTCACCCCTCATAGACCCCATGCCACCCCTTTCCCACCCTAAAAATTATCTTCTAGATCCACCCCTGGATATAACTGTACAAAAATATTAAATGTACATATTTGACACCAAAGCCCTGACACTTTTTCAAGTTATTTTATATGAACAGAATTATTATTATTATTATGATTATTATTTATTTATTTATTTTTTACTTTTTTTTTTTAACCAGAAACTGCCTGTGATTGCTGACTGGTATCTGAAGTTAATGTTTATTAATATAAAATATATCTGACGCCAACCCCACGAGATCGCTGACAAGTATGATGTAACTGTCCAAAAATATTAAATGTATTTATTTGAGACCAAAGCCCTGACTACGCTGCATCCCGTAACTTCATTTTGAGTTCGGCAGCAAGGAGAGAGGGTGTGTTTTTGTGGAACAGCGGAAGATGTTTGACTCTTTTTCTTTTCTTTTACTTTAACTCTTGTATCCTTGTACCTTTTTAAAAGTGCAACATTTTTGACAACGACCGTATGCTATTTTACAAGATGTGTCTTTTTTGTTTTGTTTTGTTTTAGATCAGCGTAAAATGTTCGACACTTTTTATTTTCTAACTTGTAACAAACACTACCTTTTTAAAATTGTAATGCTAGACCACAACATAGATTTTGACAAGTATTTTATGCTGTTGCTTAATGATGGCATCTGATACTTTTTTGTTTTAGATCAACATAAGATGCTGGACTCTTTCTTTTTTTTTTTTTTTTTTTTTTTTTTTACTTTAACTCTTGTATCAGTAAAAAAAAAAAAACTCTACCTTTTTCTTAAAAATGTAATGTTACAAGATTTTGACAACTATTGTATGCTTTTGTTTTTGTTGTCCGACTGCTTTTTGTTACTGCTTCACGATCGTGTTTGATACATTTTTGATTTTAATATATCACCAAAATTGTTTAACAATATATAAATGCTGCTCTTGACTTGTTTTACTGTTTTTGGGCAAAATAGTCATCACAGTGTTTCTATTGTATGTGAAAAACTACCCCTTGATCCCGTTTTACCAACCATACATTGTTTCACAATTTAAAGTTTAAAGCACATAGTTCTGAACAGTTTTCAATGTTTCACTTCACAAAAACATTTTCCCAAACAATAAGATAACAGTCATAAATTCCTTTGAATTACTGAGGTGAATAAACAGATGAACAAACACATGTCCAGTTCATGTGGATGAGGGGGAATTTTTATGAGGGGCAATAAATACATTTTTACATACTGTGCCCTATCATCTCTCTCTCAATTTTCAAATCCTAAAAAAATGTGACCCTTTTGACTGGTTTTGTGGTTTCGGGTCACATATAGAGAGATGATTCTTTTGAGTTCACCATGCTTTTCTCTCTCTCTTTCTCTCTTTATTTAAAAAAAAAAAGTGTGCATTGGATTTCAAAATAACAATGAACAGGTGACTTTCAGATAATAAATGCACAAATAGACTCTCTTTCACAATTACCAAAAAAAAAACAACAACAAAAAAAAACAATTGTAATCGATATCCAGTCTTTCACAAGATATTTTATTTTAAATGACTCTAGTTTGATTTGTTATACAGTAATGACTAAGAACTTTCCAAAAATGTTCCACACAAATGAGGGAAACATATTTGCCCATAAAAAAATCAGAGGAGAAGAAATATTATCAAAGAGAGATCTAACTGGTTGCTGCACTTTTCATGAATTAAATCAAATTGATCTAAAAACAAATATTTGGAGACCTTCCTTCTTACAGTCTTACACCAAGTGCCCTGATTTCTGACCAAAGAAAGTATTTTGACAGAGTCAGAGTTCATGACAATACAATATTATAGAGCTGAAATATGGCACTTACATTTAAGACAGAGCTCATTAATTCAACCATTATTCAACAGCTGACCGTCCCAAACCAATGCCTAAAACAAATAATTTATTTGTTTGTGTGACATTTATTCCAAATAAAAAGGAGTGAGGAGAAACATTGTTGAGAATGGCATTGTCACGAATCTGGTCGGTGTCCTGTTGTCCACTCACCACCAGATGTCACTCTCGCTCCACCTACTCACTCTGACTGTTACTTTGCATCTCGGACTGCATCTCCCATCCTCCACCGCTCTGATTGCGTCAGCCCCCGTGACCAATCAGGCGTCCTATAAAAACCTTGCCTGTTAGACCTCGTATCTGTCTTGTTTGTTCAATAAAAGGCTCACATATGGATCCGCTCGCCTCTCGTCATTCACTCCTCGCAACAGAACAATCCATCACCACAGGATCCAGCAGCTTCACCCCCGGACAATCTTCCGATATGGACACCGACAGAACCCTATACAGAATCAAACAAGGACAGCGTACACTCGATCAACACATCCGAGTTTTTAGCCATAGCCAATTATTCCACCCTCCCGGCTGCAGTATTATGGAGATTTATTGCGACTGCATTAATGAGCCTCTAAGGGCCAAACTCAGACGCGAGGGTCTGCGCTCATCTCTGGCCGCCTTTTTGAACTTTGCCTTATTGTGTGTGGGCTCGCCGTGTACTGTGGGGGTCGCGAAGGGGGAACGCGACAACGCGGACACGGCAGCCCCGCACCCCGCTCGCAGATTGGTGGTTACGCCGGATCACGACGCCAAAACCAAGTTCTCCGCCTGGATCGCTCGCGAGATGGCGGCCGTGTTGGAGCGCGCCCAAGCTACGATGGCGTCAGCTGAGCCCGTGCACCAGATGGCGGCCGCACCGGCGTGCGCTCACAAGATGGCGGCGACGGCGGAGCCCGTTCACAAGAGGGCGGTGAAAACAGAGCTTCGTCACGTCACAGCTGCCATATCAGAACCATATAAGGTTGCAGATGCATTTCCTGAGTTAAGTCAAGTTTCCAAATCAAGTCAAGTTGCGGCTGTGTTTCCTGAGTCAAGTCAAGTTTTCAAGTCAGGTCAAGCTGCAGCTGTGTTTCCTGAGTCGAGTAAAGTCACAGCTGCTACCCCTGAGTCAAGTCAAGCTACAGCTGCTGTTCCTGCGTCAAGTCAAGTCAGAACTGCTCTTAAGGCAAGTCAAGTTAAAACTGTGTTTCCTGTGTCAAATCAAGCCAGAACTGTTGTCCCTGTGTCAAGTCAAATTACAGCTGTTGCCTCTGTCTCAAGTCAAATTACAGCCATCTTTCCTGAGCCACTGCACAAGATGGCTGCCACGCCAGAGCCACTGCACAAGATGGCCGCCGTCTCCAAGCAACAGCACAAGATGGGAGCCATCTCCAAGCAACTACACAAGATGGCCGCCATCCGGACACCACCTGTGGTCAGGATGGCCCACGTGCTGGACACTCCTCTAGTGACGGTATGGGGAGCTAAAATGGCACTCCTTAATGCCACGGCGGCTACCCCAGAGTCAAGTCAAGACACAGCTGTCGTTATCCACGAGTCAAGTCACGTTACGGCTGTTCCCCACGAGTCAAGCCAAGTCGCACCTGATCTTCACGAGTCAAGTCACGCTACAGCTGTTGTTCCTGAGTCAAGTCATGTTACAGCTGTTGTTCTTGAGCCAAGCCATGTTGTTCAGGAGTCGAGTCCCGTTACAGCGGATCTCCATGAGCCAAGCCAGGTTACAGCAGATCCTTATGAGCCAAGCTGCTGCTGTTATTCCAGAGCCAAGTCAAACTTCAGCCGCTGCTCCAGAGTCAAGTCAGGCTACAGCTGTAGCTTCCAAGTCCAGTCAAGCTTCCAAGTCCAGTCAAGCTTCCAAGTCCAGTCAAGCTTCCAAGTCCAGTCACGTCAAGGCTGTCGTCCCCGAGTCGAGCAACGTCACTACTAATCTTCACGAGCCAAGTCAGGTCATTGCTGATCTCCAAGAGTCAAGTCAATGCACTACTGATCTTCACGAAGCAGGTCAAGTCACAGTTGGTCACCACGAACCAAGTCACATCCTGCCCGACGGCTCAGAGCCCCATCACGCCTCGTCTGACCGCTCAGAGTCAAGTCACGTCTCGTCTATTCGTCCAGAGCCAAGTCTCGTCTCGTCTGACCTTCCAGAGCCGTGCCATGCCTCGTCTGATATCCCACGATCATGGCCTATCATGATAGCCGGTGTACTGGACCCACCACTACCTCCCGCTGCTGCTCTTCCTTTAATGGCGGTTGCCATCTGGTGTGTGTGGGCTGCACACTGTGCCCCTGAGGTCACGTCTGTTCACAAATCAACCCCTGAGGCCACGTCTGTTCACCAGTCTGCTCCAGAGTCCCTCTCTGATCTCAAGCCTGCTGCAGAGCTCTCGTCTGGTCTCCAGCCTGCTCCAGAGCTCCCCTCTGATCTCAAGACTGCTGCAGAGCTTTCGTCTGGTCTCCAGCCTGCTCCAAAGCTCCCCTCTGATCACAAGCCTGCTTCAGAGGTCCCGTCTGGTCTCAAGTCTGCTCCAGAGGCCTTCCCCATCGGAGAAGCTGCGCCAATGCCTCCAGAGGTGTTGGCGCCCACCATAGAACCTCTTATGGAGGGGGCGTTAACCGCTAAACTCTCTGCTTCTCCTTTTTTCCTGTCTGCATCCTCTGTTACTGTTCTCCCCAGGTCCCAGTCCATGACGCAGCCTCCTGTTCCACCCCGGAGGGCTGCTGCGCCTCCTGTTCCGCCCCGGAGGGCTGCGTTACCTCCTGCTCCGCCTCCTGTTCTGCCCCGGAGGGCTGCTGCGCCTTCTCCCCCTATTCTGTCTGCCTCCTCCGTCCCTGCTTTCCCCAGGTCCCAGACCATGACGCAGATTCCTGTTTCGCCCTGGAGGGCTGCTCCGCCTCCTGCTCTGCCTCCTGTTCCGCCCTGGAGGACCGCCCCACCTCCTGTTCCGCCTCAGAGGGCTCTGGCGGCTCCTGCTCTGCCTCCGCCTCCGCCCTGGAGGGCTCCTGCGCCTCCTGCTCTGCCTCCGGCTCCGCCCTGGAGGGCTCCTGCGCCTCCGGCTCCGCCCTGGAAGGCTCCTGCTCCACCTCCGCCCTGGAGGGCTCTTGCTCCGCCTCCGGCCCCACCCTGGAGGGTACCTGCCTCAATCTCTGGGCTTCCCACATGGACCTGGTCCTCCAGCCCTCGCCCTGTCTCGCTCCCACCCCACCGCTCCCCTGGACTGTTGTTTCCTTCAAGCGTCTGGAAGCCGCTCCTTGGGGGGGGGCTATGTCACGAATCTGGTCGGTGTCCCGTTGTCCACTCACCACCAGATGTCACTCTCGCTCCACCTACTCACTCTGACTGTTACTTTGCATCTCGGACTGCATCTCCCATCCTCCACCGCTCTGATTGCGTCAGCCCCCGTGACCAATCAGCCATCCTATAAAAACCCCGGTCCTCCTCAGTGCACTTCATGGATTGTTGAATCGTTGAATCGTTGTATTGTATTATTGTTTTCCTAGTTCCTGGTTTTTGATCTCTCGCCTGGTTTTCTCGTTTACGTCTGTCTAGCCGCCTGCCTTGTGGATTTTCGCTCTTGTTTATCGGATTATTCTCTTCGTCTGCCTGTTACACACCTGTCTGCTCCTGTCTCGACCTTGCCTGTTCGACCTCGTATCTGTCTTGTTTGTTCAATAAAAGGCTCGCATATGGATCCGCTCGCCTCTTGTCATTCACTCCTCGCAACAGGCATGAAACTGACGAGAAACAAATGATCTTTACAAAGTTTTACTCCATGGTGTGTGACCTCCTCCTTAAGGGAGTCCTTCAATTTCCTCAAAGCTAACACTCTTCAGTGGAAATCACTCACATTTGCTAATATTAAGATCGAGTAGTCATTGGCCAATTAACAGTGATACCTTGAAAGAAATTCATATTTACATAACAACAATGAACCTGTATGATGAGTAGCGGTGAGATTGAACAGTCTTTTCTAAAGACCCTAGAAAGAAAAAAAATCTACTGGAATTCATGAATCATTTTACTGGAGCTGCTACACTCTGTGTTCAGGGTTGGAATTGTCTTTCTAAAAACTCCCCCGACATGACAGACACACTTTCAAATACTTCACACTACACGTCAAAGATTAATCATCTGAATATTAACCAATTTAAATATTACTTTAATATTATGACCAAAACTGTTTTGGTTTATTCTTCAAAGATTGTCTTCATTTGTAAAACTAAAAGTAAAAATGAAGGAAAACAAACACTTCATGACAAACAAAACTTTTATTTTAAAATCTCTACAAAATTACCATCATAGAATAATAGTGACCAGAAATCACCATTACAACATTTACTGTAAAAATATATTTGTAATTTTTTTATACTTATGAATGAGAGTATCATTAAAAAAATAAAAAAAAATAAACTTTTCTTTAAATTGCGTTAAATTACACAAACAGAGAGTAAAAAGCACAGCATTTATAATCAGTGAAGCAGTCAGTCAGTTCTGCACAAACTCACTGTGTGTAAAAACTCCTGTTTAAGGATTTGTGATTGTGCATCTGTATATTAGCAACACAGACACATAGCTAAATTAGTATGAAATTAAATAGAATAATAGATCATGAAAATGTTTTAAGTAACATGGGAATTTCACATCGTAGATTTGCTTTAGATCTTTTGAAACATTAAAGTGCTGCACTTGACAAACACATTTAAACATCTAAATCATTATGGATGATTTTAATACAAATATTATTAAACTGAAGAGCCAGACAGACTCATCTGAGCTTCTTCCTCCTCTGTTCCAGCTTTAAATTAAACAAAATAATCATCTGCTTGAATACTAAAGCAACATTAATCATTCAATATCACATGTTTCTAACACACATGCTGCATTATTTGACTGTAAAGTCTGAGTCTCTTCACCTGTATGGATCACATTCACACATTTATCACACATTTCTTTCTCCTCATAGACACAGTAGTGAAGCTCTTCTGTGGATCCTCACCTGATGTTTACTGCTCCTCTCAAGACGACTTCATTATGATATACAGCATTTATCATCTTTTGGTGATTTAACTCTATCAGGGACTTTTGGTGGTGGATCTGTATCTACACTGAAAGGTGAAACAGAAGAGAAGATAATCAGAGTTCAGTGAAACAAAGTACAAATTAGTTCATATATTTCAATCATGTTTTTTTTTTCCTTGAGTAAAAGATTAAAATTCTCTAATGAGATGTATAACTGATTTTGAATACGTATTTATAAAATAGTATAATATAATACATTTACAAATTCTCTATTAAATCAAAATAAAGTGAAACACATATTAATGAGTTTAAACCAAATATAATAAATGACTAGGAACAAATACAAATGTGATTTTGCCTTAAAACAAAAACCTTTCAGTGAAATGTTCCACTAGTTAAAGCTGTTTGTCCTCTAGTTTAAACATGTTTGTATTGGTCTCAGTAAATAACTGAAATTATTGCACAGCTCCTGGAATACTCAATTCTGATTGGTCAGTCTTGACATTCTGAGGTGTGTTATTCCCTGATAACAACCGCTGTCCGGCGTTTCTTTTACTCCTCTCGTATCACACCACTGCACTCTCACTCGATTCATTCAAACACAACTGCTATTAGCTTGTGCCTCAGTTACTGACTGTATTTACTGTCAAACCAAACCGGAGGAGATTCCTGTTAATAGCAGACTTGTGGATACATTGTTAGAAGTGTGTCTTGTTGTTAAAGTTGTTGTTAACTGATGAGAAGTGTTTAACTGAATCCAAATACCCTCATCCACTATTCCTACATTAGACCACTAATACAGTTCAGATAAAGGAGTGAATGAAAATGAAAGAGTGAATTCAGACACTGAGTGCACTGGAAGGACTGACGCTTTTGCATAGTTTGTGCTGCTGTTTAATAATCATTTGAAACTGGCAGCTCCAGTATGAAAGGATTTATCTTGAACTCTGTCATGGAAATTATGTATAAATCTAATTAAACAATTTAATAATCAATTTACAATTAATTTACATCTGTATTGCATTACACTGTACTCCGTAATATGGTTCATTGCACTGAATCCTCGTTTACACTCGGCTGTTAAAATTGTTAGTGTGGAGACAGTAGTGAGCACTTTGTGCAGATTCTCTCTGATGACACCATGACATTTAAATTGGTGGATTTCCTTGAGGCGTTTGGGACTTGATGTGGCCTCAACAGCAAGAGTCTTGTGTATTGTGAGAAGTTTGTCATCACCAAATAGGATGTGAGTTAGAGCAGCTGCAGCAGAAATAAGTCTGTCGTCATCCAGCCTGCACTCAATGTTGTCGACCAGAGAAACGAAAAATCATTCACGAAATACTTTTACCTTTTGATGGTCTCCGTCACTCCGGTTGGGACACTTTTACACCCTTGAACACGTGGAAACGTTTAAACTCGTTATTTATGCATTTTGTGTTCACACCGTCATAGTAGTGTTGGGTTCGAGTCCACCTAATTCGAGTCCGAGTTGAGTCCGAGTCTTTAACCAGTCGAGTCCAAAATGGGCCGAGTCGGACTCAAGTCCGAGTCCCAAAGGGCAGAGTCAGAGTCGAGTCCGAGTCCAAGGAAACAGTACTGTTTGTCAGTATCTTAACATTGTTTTAACCCAGGGGTGCCCAAAATCGGTCCTGGAGGGCTGGTGTCCTACAGAGTTTAGCCCCAGCCCCAATTAAACACACAGTTTAGGCACCCCTGTTTTTAACCTTTACAACTTGAAAAACGCAATGTCAATTGAAATGTAAGAAAAGCAAACCTCTAGTGGATCTTGCCATTTTGATTTTTGATTTCACGACTCAAAAGTAGTGTCCATGCTCTGTTTAGCAAACTTAAAGTCATGTAACAGAATTATTGGCTGATTTATGCTGACATATTTCAGAGTGAAACCGGTTTTAGAATGTGATAAATTATAGGACGGGACTTGACTTTATTCATTGATATAGTAAATGTATAAATTCAAAGGTTGGGGGTACAGGAGTAGGTACCTTGATGAATGGGACCTTAACCCTTTAACTGTCACTCCCATTTTTGAACACAGGCATAAAAATGCACTATCCAGACTTTTTTTATTTTATTTTTTATAATTCATGAATGAAAACATTTTGTAATATGATTTCTGTGGTAATGCAATGTCTGATTTTAAAATGCCTTTCAAAGGATGAATTTTGAGATTTTGAATTTTGAACTGATATATGATTTCTAAAGTGAGATAGGGAAAAAAGTAACGAAGAAAGTCTTTTGTAGGTCAGAACTCATGTTATGATGTAGATTTTTTAAGTTACACTCTTGACACATATTAATCTATTACGTTTTCCTTTTCCTACATACATACTACATAAAATATGGTAAAATATCTATTTAGGAGTCCTAGACCTCTCCGACGATGTATAGTTTGTCATGATTGGATTAGGATTTATTTGTAATATGATGAAGCAGACAGTGACAATTAAAGGGTTAAGAGCAGAAGATGTACCTATTTTATTTCTGATTGTGACTGTGTGTGTTTTGGGTTTTATATGACTTTTTTTTTTTCTTGGATGAAAATGAGGCTATGAGGGATAAACCTAGTCTTTACAATGGCACACTGTGTATAAAGCCCTACATATACACAGTGCAAAGTCACAGCAAACTCACACCTGTTTTATTTTTGAATGCATTTATAGTTGTATTAATACATTTCATTATATAAAGAAAAATTGATGATGTACCATTGAATTATTAGAAAATCATGCACACCCAAGATGGTTTTGGACCCATTAAAACTATTGCTGCAAAGATGTTAGAAAAAATTATTTTTCTTTGAAGCTAGAAACTCCCACCATGTTTATGTCACAAACGCGGTCTCTGTGGCTCCCTCCGACCGCCGTCAGCGGGAACCATCACCGGACTTCACTACATCACTACATCTCCCACAACCCCGTACCTGGGATCTCCACTTCCGGTTCCGGTTCCCCCCCGGGTTCACTTCCCCTTGTCGGCCATTTATATACCGCCAGTTTGGCGGGACTCTTTGCAAAGTTTTGGTTAGTCTGACTATTAAATCTTGAGCATTTTTCTTGTGTTTGCCTACCTGTTGCCAACCGGACTGTTTGTTTATCGAGTTTGATTCATTGCTGCGTTTAGATCGTCCCACCTTTCCATCATTTCCTGCTTTCCTACAATGCTTTAAGGAGGTATTTCAGCCCAGCACGGAAAACGGTGAGGAGGGAGAACAGATTATGGCGTTGCAGCAGGGCAGGAGGACCGCCGCGGACTACGCACTCAGTTTTCACACGCTAGCAGCCCAGAGTGGATAGAACGACGGACCTCTCAAGCTCCACTATCGCAAGGGGCTGAACCCAGATCTACAGGTGGAGCTGGCCTGCCGGGATGAGGGCCTCACGCTGGAACATTATATCGACCTCTCCATCCGGATAGATAACGTCATGCGAGCCCGCAAGTCTAGCCGGCTGCTCACTCCTGTGCCTCAGACCGCACCCACCTCCGAAGCAGTGCCTGAGCCGATGCAGATCGGCACCACTAAGTTATCCATGGAAGAGAGAGAGAGAAGGCTTCGGGGCAACCTGTGCCTGTACTGTAGTCAACCAGGACACATCCGGGCTAACTGCCCTACTCGACCACCACGCCCGCCAACCTCGGTGAGTTGTGACAAATTTTCTTCCAATCGATGTGAAATACCAGTAATTTTGGGCTCAGGGGATGTATTGGTCGAAGCTACTGCTTTAATAGACTCTGGCGCAGCTGGGAACTTTATTGACGCGGACCTTATCACTGCTAATCGCTTGCCTGTTGTTTCTTGCTCTTCACATGTCACAGTGGCTGCCCTCGAAGGACGACCGCTAGGATCAGGAAAGATTCACCACACCACCAACGACCTCACCCTCCGGATCGGACCCTGCCATCTTGAGACCATCCGGTTCTTTGTCATCTCATCACCTCACTCACCCATCATCTTGGGCTACCCGTGGGTCAATCTACATGGACCAACCATCGCCTGGGCTGACTGCACCATCACTCGCTGGTCTTCCCACTGCCAAGAACACTGTCTCCAACCCAAGATCAGGTCAGAAGCACCTCCTATGATCCACTCAACCAAGAATGTCATACCCACCGAATATCAGGACCTGCTCAAGGCCTTCAACCACCCAGTTACCACCGCATTGCCCGGGAGACTGCGCTATCGACCTTATCGACCTTCGTCCGTGCATCGACTACCGTGGACTCAATGAAATCACAGTCAAGTATCGCTACCCACTCCCACTAGTACCTGCCACCCTGGAGCAACTACGCACCACCAAGATCTTTACCAAGCTGGACCTGCGCTCCGCCTACAACATCATCAGGATTCGCTCAGGGGACAAGTGGAAGACCGCCTTCTCCACCACTATGAATACCGGGTAATGCCCTTCAGTCTGGCCAACAGTCCGTCCTTCTTCCAGGCCTTCATCAATGAGGTACTTCGAGACATGCTGAACCATTGGGTAATCGTTTACATCAGCGATATTCTTGTCTATTCCAACTCATACGCTGAACATGTTAAACATGTCCGAGCCATGCTGCAATGCCTAATCGCTCACCAACTCTATGCTAAGGAGGAGAAGTGTGAGTTCCACCTGGCTAAGATCTCCTTTCTCGGGTACGTCATCAGCTCTGAGGGAGTCGCCATGGATGATAGGAAGGTAAACGCTGTACAGAACTGGCCACGCCCCACAATGCTCAAGGAACTCCAGCGCTTCTTCGGCTTCTCTAACTTTTATCGCCTCTTTATCCGCCACTTCAGCTCAGTGGCGGCTCCCCTTACAGCTATGGTCAAGAGAGGTACCTCCCGCTTCGCCTGGTCACAACCAGCTATCCAGGCCTTCAACGATCTTTGCCAGAGGTTCACCACTGCACCCATCCTCCATCACCCGGACCCCGATAGACCTTTCGTCGTGGAGGTTGATGCATCCAGTACTGGTGTTGGGGCAGTGCTCTCGCAGCGACAGGGCGAGCTCTCAAAAATGTTCCCATGCGCTTACTTCTCCCATAAACTGAGTCCGGCTGAAAGAAATTATGATGTAGGCAACCGCAAGCTTTTGGCCATCAAGCTAGCTCTCGAGGTGTGGCGACACAGGCCAGAGGGCGCCAAGCATCCTTTCACCGTCCTTACAGACCACAGAAACCTGGAATACCTCCGCTCGGCCAAACTGCTCAACCATCGTCAGGTTTGGTGGGCGTTGGTGGACATTATGACCGAGATATCCGAGGCCCAGACCCAGGATCCGCCCCCAGCCAACTGCCCAGACAACCTTGTCTACGTTCCTCTCTCTCTCCGCCCCCAGGTTCTGGCCAAGGTACATACCGCTCCCAGCTCAGGTCATCCGGGAATTGAAGCAACTTTGCATCTGCTTAGCAACCGGTTCTGGTGGCCCAACCAGCGCGCAGACACCATCAAATTCATCAGGAATGCTCTGTCACAAACCGGCGTCAGCGGGAACCCTCACCGGACTTTTAAGTCACTACATCTCCCACAACCCCGTACCTGGGATCTCCAATTCGGGTTCCGGGTCCCCCCCGGGTTCACTTCCCCTTGTCGGCCATTTATAGACTGCCAGGTTGGGACTCTTTGCAAAGTTTTGGTTAGTCTGACTATTCAATCCTGAGCATTTTTCTTGTGTTTGCCTACCTGTTGACAACCGGACTGTTTGTTTATCGTGTTTGTTTCATTGCTCCCTGCCCCGACCTTTCGCCTGGACTATCATTTACTCTGTGGATTACCTGTGTTGCCCCTGTCTGCTGTGGATTTAACTCTGCCTGTTGTACTTCGATTTTTGTCCAATAAAGTTGTCGCACATGGATCCCACATCTCCGGATCAGTCACTGACTGCATTACAGTTAAAAAAAAAAAAAAATTAATACATTAATAAACTAAAGTAAAACATTCTCAAGCTTACTGAAGGCAAGTAAACACTCCAAGTAGGCCTATTACTTACAAAAAAAGGATAAATAAATATATTAATCAAAAATACAAATACAAATAATATTTTTAAAGATAGTATCTGTCACAAATCCGCCAACCTCCATCACACTGTCTGTCACTCGATCCGTGCCATGCACTAACAAATCCAGTTCCCTCGTCACGGCCAGGAGTGCAGTTCCATGCGCTAACGAATCCAGTTCCCTTGTCACAGGCCAGGAGTGCCGTTCCATGCGCTAACGAATCCAGTTCCCTTGTCACGGCCAGGAGTGCCGTTAAATGCTCTAACGAATCCAGTTCCCTCGTCAAGTCCAGGGGTGCCGTTCCATGTGCTAATGAATCCAGTTCCCTCGTCACGGCCAGGAGTGCCATTCAATGCTCTAACGAATCCAGTTCCCTCGTGAAGGCCAGGAGTGCCGTTCCATGCGCTAACGAATCCAGTTCCCTCGTCACGGCCAGGAGTGCCATTCCTGAGTCAAGCCAGGTTACAGCCGTGTTTCCCGAATCGAGCCAAGCTACTGCTGTTGTTCCCAAGTCCAGTCAAGCTTCCAAGCCAAGTCAAGTTGCAGCTGTGTTTCCTGTGTCAAGTCAGTCCAGCCAGAGCGCCCAGCCAGAGCACCCAGCCGAGATGGTCGCCCAGGCAGAGCACCCGGCTGGGAAGACTATCTCGCCCGAATCCAGTTCCCTCGTCACGGCCAGGAGTGCAGTTCCATGCGCTAACGAATCCAGTTCCCTCGTCACAGGCCAGGAGTGCCGTTCCATGCGCTAACGAATCCAGTTCCCTTGTCACGGCCAGGAGTGCCGTTTCATGCGCTAACGAATCCAGTTCCCTCGTCACGGCCAAGAGTGCTATTCCATGTGCTAACGAATCCAGTTCCATGCGCTAATGAATCCAGTTCCCTCGTCACGGCCAGGAGTGCCGTTCAATGTGCTAACGAATCCAGTTCCCTCATCACGGCCAAGAGTGTCAAGCAAGGTTGCAGCCATGTTTCCGGAATCGAGCCAAGCTACTGCTGTTGTCCATTCAAGCTTCCAAGTCAAGTCAAGTAGCAGTTGTGTTTCCTGTGTCAAGTCAAGTCACGGCTGTATCTCCTGAGTCTAGTAAAGTCACAGCTGTCACTCCAGTGTCAAGCAAAGTCACAGCAGTCATTCCTGAGTCAAGCAAAGTCACAGCAGGTGTTCCTGAGTCAAGCAAAGTCACAGCAGTCGTTCCTGAGTCAAGCAAAGTCACAGTAGTCGTTCCTGAGCCAAGTAAAGTCAAAACTGTGGTTCATGTGTCAAGCAAAGTCAGAACGGATTTTCCTAAACCAGGTCAAGTCACCGCTGGTCTTCATGAGTCAAGTCAAGTCACTGCTGATCGCCATGAGCCAGGTCAAGTCACTGCTGATCTCCATGAATCAAGTCAAGTCACTACTGATCTTCACAGGCCAGATCAAGCCACAGCTGATCTCCATAAGCCTAGTCAAGTCACTGCTGATCTCCATGAACCAAGTCAAGTCACTGTAGAGCTCCATGAATCAAGTCAAGTCACTACTGATCTTCATAGGCAAGATCAAGCCACAGCTGATCTTCACAAGCCAAGTCACTACTGGTCTCCACAAACCAAGTCAAGTCACAGGTGCCCTCCACGAACAAAGTCAGGTCTCAGCTGACCTCCACTAACCAAGTCAGGTCACAGCCAGTCACCACGACCCATACTCGGAATTTGTGCTCTGCATTTAACCCATCCAAGTGCACACACACAGCAGTAAGAACTGATCAAACACGCACACACACTGTGAACACACACCTGGAGCAGTGGGCAGCCATATTGCTATCGCTGCTGTGCCCGGGGAGCAGTTGGGGGATCGGTGCCTTGCTCAAGGGACTCACCTCAGTCGTGGTATTGAGGGTGGAGAGGGCACTGGTTATTCACTCCCACCACCTTCAATCCCTGCCGAACGACCTGGGACTCGAACCCGCATCCTTACGGTTACAAGCCCGACTCCCTAACCATTAGGCCATGGCTGCAAGACACGGCTGTTGTTCCAGAGTGAAGTCAAGATACGGCTGTTGTTCCAGAGTCAAGTCCAGAGCGCTCTCCTGAGCCTGCGCCTCCAGAGTCCCCTCTGGTGTTCGTTCCTCAAATGCACCTTCCTGTGTCTGCTCCTAAAGAGCATCCTCTAGAGCCCGCTCCACAGGAATGCCCTCCAGTGACCGCTCCTCAAGAGCATCCTCCAGAGCCCACAATCTGACCAAATCTATTTCAAACTGCAATGATTCACTATTACTGATGTCATTAATAAAGCAGGTGTTGTTGTATAAAGCTCTGACAGTGTGCTTTTGTTCTCTTTCCTCCTTTGTGTTCAACATTTTTATCAACTTTACATTTCATTCTGACACAAACCCTTTGAAATAAAGCATGATGATAATTTGATAAACTCTTTTCATAAATATTTGTAAGTATATATTTGTTCACATATTAGAGGTAAATGAATCTCTTTAATATCAGAAAGTGAAGTTTACTCACCTCAGTTCACAGTTTGAGTCTCGTAGCACATCAATGAGCTGCTGCTTTGAGTCTCCAATCATATTGTTACTCAGATCAAGCTCTTTTAGAAACTGCAGTGCTTTTGTGTTTGTCAAAGACTGAGTTAAAGTAGAAACATCTGTAATTCCACAGTTATGAAGACTAGAAAGAGACAAACAGAGAAGATCATCTTACAAACAAATCATTAAGGTATATATAAAGTGTTTTGATTTAAACTATTAAAGTGATTTTAATCATTGTGATTCTTGTATGTGAATGTTACTGACCTCAATCTCTCCAGTTTACAGTGTGAATCCTTCAGTACATTACATAAGTGATTCACTCCTGTGTTTTTTATTTGATTGAAGTTCAGGTTCAGTTCTCTCAGGTGTGATGGGTTTGATTTCAGAGCTGAAGTCAGGATGACACACTGTTCCTCTGTAATACTGCATCTTTCCATACTGAAAACAGAAAGAGAAAAGACAATGAATCAGATCCATGTAAAGTTTGTGTGTGTGAATAAATACATCATAAGTAAATGTCATACAGTCAACTAAATAAATTATTTTTGCTTATTTAAGTTTACTAAAGAATGTTTTTACAATTTAATTTACTTCATTTAAATGAAAATTGCTGAGTTGTGTCAACACAATTTAGCTGGTTTACATTAAATGAATCTACACTAGTTCAGGTTAGCTCAACTACATTTGTCAAACAAAATCGTGTGGGAACAAATAAATATATATTTATTTATTTATTCAATTAGGCCTAAATATTATTATTATTATTATATTATTAAACAAGCAGTTTCACTCATAATTATACACAATAATGAATATAAAAACTGGTGTCAGTACTGATATTTGAATATCTGTTACTCAAGAGTCACAGTCTAAGCACAAACGTCACTCTTCTGCATAATAGGAACCACAAAATTCAACAACATTACAGAAACTGTCCAGCATAACTGAACATTAAACACTAACATGTATTTCCCTTTACAGAAAAACACATAAAATAACACTTCATCCCTAAATTTACAATCATGCAGTTCCTTGCAAATCAATCAATTTTAAATATATTAGGTAGAGTGAACACAATGAAATTGTTACAGATTGCTTAAAAACATCTTACTTTAGCTCATTTTAATCAAAATGAACAAAACCCCAAAATTATTTTTGAATGTACAGTCACAAACACACACAAAACACTTAAAATAAACAGTAAACTAATAACACTGTCACTGCTGTACAGTATAATGATACTAACTGTAGTTTCTCCAGCTTGAATTGTGTGTTCATCAGTAGATCACTGAGGTTTTTCACTCCAGAGTCTCCTAGTTTATTCCAGCTCAGGTTCAGTTCTCTCAGGTGTGATGGGTTTGATTTCAGAGCTGAAGTCACAGCAAAACAACCTTCATCTGTCATTTCACACCTGCTTAACCTGCAATGGCAAAAACAGCATAAAATAAGAAAAGAAAATATTTTAATTATTATCATAATCATTCTTAATCATAATCATTCATAATCATATTATCATATCATATAGTTTCCTGATTCTTGTATGTGAATGTTACTGAGCTCAATCTCTCCAGTTTACAGTGTGAATCCTTCTGTGTTTTTTATCTGATTCAAACTATGGTTTAGGATCTATGATGATCATAATATTGAAGAGGCATTTAGTTTCTAATAGTTTGTTTTGAGTCACGTTAGTTTTGTATGAGGGCAGACACTGCTTCTACTTCTTTTACTTTATAATTTTTTTTTTTTACTTAATGCCTTCATTCTTTATTCTCTAATGAAAGACTGATTTCTGCATTTACACACTTATTCTAAAAAAAAAACACCTTACAAAATGTGACCAATATAAGCAAAACCAGTGCACTGCTTTAAACAATATAACTTAAGACCTGCTGTTTCAAAATAAATAAACTTTAACTGTACTAACTGTAGTTTCTCCAGCTTGAATTGTGGGTTCATCAGTAGATCACTGAGGTTTTTCACTCCAGAGTCTCCTAGTTTATTCAAGCTCAGGTTCAGTTCTCTCAGGTGTGATGGGTTTGATTTCAGAGCTGAAGTCAGGATGAGACACTGTTCCTCTGTAATACTGCAATCACACAGACTGAACACAGAAAGAGAAAAGACAATGAATCACACATGTTGTTCATGCGTGAGTTAAATTAACCATGAGTAAACACCATACAGTGCAATAAATAAAAACATTATATAACCATAAACAAGCATAGAAGAAAAAAAAAAATAAAGTAGATTAAGATATAGGATCAACTATAGAGCTACTTAAAAATAACATCATAAATATGAAAATTTAGTATAAAATTCTGTTTCTGAATTACAATTTACCTAAAGAAATTTTAAGAGTATTTTATCATCAATACACCATTTCACTAGATGTAAACAACACTGGTCCAGAAGTGCTTCCTGTTTATTTATTTTTTTATTTCACATATACAAATACATCTTAAACGTGATAATGTAACATTTTCATCCAGTCAAATGTTATGTTGGTTGTATTTTTTGTGGTGTTTGTGTAAAGTAAAAAAAAAAAAAAAGAAACAGGAAGTGTATCGGGACCAGTATATTTACATCTAGCGAAATGGTCTATAAACACTTTTTGCAACTGTCATTCTTTATTGTACAGTATGTCTGAGTGAACGCAAAAAAAAAAAAAAAAAAAGTATGGCAGGATTTAATTTGGTCCATTAACAATTAATTGTATTGCTGTCATTTAAGTTATTTAGATGAAATATTCCATAAAAAAAGTAACTGTCGACTTTAATTTCAAGGTGACTTCATGAAAGTAAACAGTAAACTTTAATCTCACTGTCACTGCTGTACAGTATAATGATACTAACTCTAGTTTCTCCAGCTTGAATTGCGTGTTCATCAGTAGATCACTAAGGTTTTTCACTCCAGAGTCTCCTAGTTTATTCCCGCTCAGGTTCAGTTCTCTCAGGTGTGATGGGTTTGATTTCAGAGCTGAAGTCACAGCAGAACAACCTTCATCTGTCATTTCACAGTTGCTTAACCTGCAATGGCAAAAACAGCATAAAATAAGAAATGAAAATATTATCATTATTATCATGTTTCCTGATTCTTGTATGTGAATGTTACTGAGCTCAGTATCTCCAGTTTGCAGTGTGAATCCTTCTCTGTTTTTATTGGATTCAAACTAAGGTTTAGGATCTATGATGATCATAATATTGAAGAGGCATTTAGGTTCTAATAGTTTGTTTTTAGTCACGTTAGTTTTGTATCAGGGCAGGCACTGCTTCTACTTACTTACTTTTACCTTATTTATTTAATGCCTCCATTCTTTATTCTCGAATGAAAGGCTGATTTCTGCATTTACACGCTTACTATAAAAAAAAAAAAAATAAATAAACTTACAAAATGTGACCAATATGGCAAAACCAGTGCACTGCTTTAAACAATAGAACTTCAGACCTGTTGTCTTAAAATAAATAAACTTTAACTGTACTAACTCTAGTTTCTCCAGCTTGAATTGTGTGTTCATCAGTAGATCACTGAGGTTTTTCACTCCAGAGTCTCCTAGTTTATTCCAGCTCAGGTTCAGTTTTCTCAGGTGTGATGGGTTCGATTTCAGGTGTGAAGGTGAAGTCAGGATGAGACACTGTTTCTCTGTAATTCTGCATCCACACAGACTGAAGACAGAAAGAGAAAAGACAATGAATCAGACGTGTTGTTCATGCGTGAGTTCAATTAATCCGTAACACCATACAGTTCAATAAATAAAATGTTGTTAAAACCTGAAAACGATACACGTACATAAATAATAATACAGTCATAAACTAAAACAAAACTAGGATTTGAGGATACTAGTTACATTTCAAGTCTAGAGAATCTTTAGTCAGACCTAAAAATGCTTGTAATTTGTAATGTTATTAAAATACAAGATCAACTATAGAATCACTTTAAAATAACATTAATGTAAATGTAAAAATCGAGTTTAAATGTAACAAATCAAGAAAATTCTGTTCATAAATCAAAATTTAATTCAAGACATTTTAAGATTGTAGTTTACAGTCAAATACAACACTTCGTGATTATATTTTGTTGTTATTGTGATGCATGTCTGAGTGAAACTTTTTTGAACAAGAAAAAATGCAGGTCAGGGATTCATTTTTGATGAAAAGCTGAATAATTGTTGTTTGCTATTGCTGTGATCTCATGTGACTGACAGGTTTAACACCCTCACATCATCAAACCAGATAAGAAATGTTTTTGTGAGGGAAAAGTTATTTTCATTAAAAATCACAATGGTACATTGAAAATAAATGATGTACCCGGATAAATAAATAATAACAAGCAACAATATATTGTCAGTAATTTTTAATCTCACTGTCACTGCTGTACAGTATAATGATACTAACTCTAGCTTCTCCAGCTTGAATTGTGGGTTCTTCATTAGATCACTGAGGTTTTTCACTCCAGAGTCTCCTAGTTTATTCCAGCTTAGGTCCAGTTCTCTCAGGTGTGATGGGTTTGATTTCAGAGCTGAAGTCACAGCAGAACAGCCTTTATCTGTCATTTCACAGATGTTTAACCTTCATTGAGAGAAAGAGAGAAGATTGTACTACATCAAAGCTGTTTTAAAATGTAATTTTTATATTGAACCAACTTCATTTCACGTCAATGCTCTCAGTATCAGTATCATGTACAGGGGCTGGATTTACCTCATACTGTGACATAGGCAAAATAAATGTTTGCTGCCGGCCAGAAACCTCCTATGACCTAAACTGCTACTTTTTCAAAACATTGTATGTTGGTATTGTGACTTTATTGTAATAAGATTCATTAGTTAACATTAGTTAACTGGTATAGTTAACATGAACAAGGAATGATCAATCCTTCTACAGCATTTATTAATCTTAATGTTAATTTCAACATTTACTAACACATTATTAAATTGAAAAGTTGTTTGTTAACATCAATGCACTGTGAATTAACACGAACTACCAATGAACGACTACATTTTCATTAATTTACAGTACATTAATAAATACTGTAATAAACGTATTGTTCATTGTTCGCACATGTTAGTTAATACATTAGCTAACATGAACTAATGAAATCTTATTATATAGTGTTACCATATAAATGTATAGGCCTACAGATTTATTTACATCATTGCATGTGTTATTATATTAGTATCATTTCTCCAAAATCAAGTTCAAATATCAAGTTTTTGAGCAGCAAATGGTTTTTTCCATCATTACCGCCACATCACAAGCAGTAATTGCATTGCATTAATGTTTTCATGAACTTGCAGGTTGTTACGGTACAGTTCCCCATTCAGTCGGTCACTTCGAGTCACATTGGTGACCGCCGAATTGGGATCTCGCTTAGAGAGACCAATCTACTTCAAGTGTAAACTAAATGAGCCAATGTACATTGGCATGCAATGATTGCATCCAGCTGCTGCTGATCACAGCCGAGTATTAATAGGCAGCAGGTGCAGGGCATAGTCAGCTTTTTGCTTTGGAGCCAATCTGATCGAGTCTTCAAGCAAGATAGAAAGTGAAAGTAAAACGAGTCTCTACCTGCTCGTGTGTTGGCGGCATGGGAGAGCGCCACCTCTCCCAGGGAGCTGACTGGTCTAACGGTGACTGTTAAGAACTCCTCAAAAACCAGGGTTCCTCCTTCCACCAGCACCTCGCAGCCAGTGGAGCGGCCAAAGGAACAGGCTGGACCTTCACGTGAGGTACCACTTGTATATTTTGGCGCTCCCCCCAACAATCAGATGTCGATTGCAGCATCGGAGGGTGAGCCAGACCTCTCGGGAGAGGATGATCCGAGCACACTGTCGTCCATCAGGTGGTCAGCGGTGCCGGATATGGACCCTGAGATGATGGCTATGCTTGCCTAGGCGGTCGAGTGTGTCCATCACATCCCGAACCCTCTGGGCTGGATGATTGGTATCTTGGGGTGGCTCACACTGGTTCTTAGGGCCCCTCTCCAGTACCTTTCTTCCCGGAAGTGCATGATGAGCTCACTGGAAAGTGGATGGCACCTTTTACTGCCCAAACCGCTCCAGTGGCACATCCTCCCTCACCACCCTCAATGGCAGATCAGCACGGGCGTATACAGCTGTCCCACCGGTGAAGCAATATGTGTCCCGACGCCGCTTCCACTTGGTGGGGCAATCCGTTGCTCCCCTCCTGGACCTGTAGGCACTCGTCGGCTCTGGTTGGCAGTGCCTATGCGGCCTGTGGAGAAGATGCCTCTGCCCTGCATGCTATGGCGTTATTATAGGTTCATCAGGCCAAGGCACTGAAGGACCTGTACGAGGGTGGCCACGACCCAGAAGTTCTTAAAGAGCTTCGCATCGCCACAGACATCGCGCTATGTGCAACGAAGGTGACTGCATGGTCTCTGAGTCATGCCATGTCCACCATGGCAGTCCAGGAGTGCCATCTCTAGCTGTATCTGGCAGACATGAGGGAAACAGATAAGACCAGGTTCCTCAATGCCCCCGTGTCCCAGACCGGCCTTTTCGGTGACACGGTGGTGAACTTTGCCCAGCTGTTTTCCACTGCACAGAAGTAGACTGAGGCTATCAGACACATCCTGCCCCGGCCACTGGCAGCAGCACCTCAGCCTTCTTGTTGCCAAGGGCTGCCCCCTGCCTCTGGGCTGTTGGAGAGTGCCATCAGACATACTACTCATGCACCAGCTGCCCGAACGCAGGTAAGTCTCACACACTCCAGACACAGACACTCTGACCTCGCTTCGGACCAGCAACGAGATGCCCAAGTGGGGTCCCTGCATTTCCCATTGCTGCCGCACCGCGGGTATGTCCGTGGCTGGTGCCGCTTGTACATTATCTGGGGGCCTGGATAGAGCTTCCCAGTCCATCTTGCTGGCTCCTCCGGACCATCAGACTCAGCTATGCAATTAAGTTCGCCCGGCAACCCTATGGCACCCGCGTCCAGACCTCTGGAAACTAGGTTCTAGGTGACCTACCCCAAGGAGTGGAAGACACCATCACTTCAGAGAGAGCCCAGTCCACGAGACATGCTTACACCTTGAAGTGGAACCTGTTCGTCGAGTGGTGTTACTCTCTACTCTCTACCGAGAGGACCCACGAAGATGCCCGATCAGAGTCGTGCTCTCCTTTTTGCAGTAAGGGTTGGAGTGAAGGCTGTCTCCCTCCACCCTTAAAGTCTACGTGACTGCTATTGCTGCACACCGGGAGAGGGCTGGGGTCCATATGAGAGACCTAAGTGGATCCCATATGTGTAAAAGTCCACGGTATAGCCTCAGAGCCCAGTGTTCCAGCTTTGCATGCCACATTCCCAGTGTTCCAGCTTCACTGAAGTGGGTAGTACTGTGTTATACAGTGACTGGTATTCTGGTTGCGAGCCCGGCCTAGGCCAGAAAGGGTGCGCAGGGAGCTCACTCCGGACTCTGGAGGGGGACAGCAGCCGTGGTGCTTTGGTAGGGATCCCAGTTCGTTGGTCACAGACGTGACTCGAAGTGACCAACTGAATGGGGAACGTCTCGGTTACGTATGTAACCCTCGTTCCCTGAAGAAGGGAACACAGACTACCACCGCTGGACCGCCGGATCACCGGCTCGGCTCTTCAGCGAAAACCTGACTATGCACTGCACCTGCTGTCTATTTATACTCTCGCTGTGATCAGCGGCAGCTGGATGCAATCATCGCATGCCAACATACATTACAAAAGATTCAGCACTACACACAAGCTATTTGGCTGTGACTCGACAACAAATGCTAGACTAAGACACACTTCTCTGCTCCTCAAATACAAAAAAACATTAGGCTTTCTCTATATATATATATATATATATATATATATATAATAGGGCTTTGCTACTGAAAAGCTTTTTGATTCAGAAAATATCGATGCTAACACCATGCTACTGAGAAATGTAGTTAAACTAGTAGCCCAACACTGCTTTTTAATCATGTACTGGAGAGCTTTCCTGTCCTGAACTGTGCAACTTCCACACCACTTTCACCTGTACATCTATAAAAGTTACTGAGGATTTTGCTTCCCATGCCAAATTTCCTCAGCCTTCTTAAGAAATACAGTCACTGCCGGGACTTTGTTACAAGCTGCTGAGTGTTGCGAGACCAACATTCTTAAAAATAAAGGTGCTTGACGAGGCCATAGAAGAACCTTTTTTGTCTAAATGGTTCCATTAAGAACCTTTCTGGTTGTTTTGTTGGGGACGCTTAATTTCCAATTTTAATTTTGTCGACTTGATTGCACAGATAGTATTTGAAATGAACTGAGCTGGATGATGACGTCAGTGAGTGTTTTCTGTAGTCCTTTTGCATTAGACACTATTTTCCTATTTAATATTGTAAAGCTGCTTTGAAACAATCTGTACTGTTAAAAGCACTATAGAATTAAAGGTGACTTGACTGTTTTAGAAGAGGTTCTTTTGTGGTTAACCTTCAGTCATACTCTACAACGTTACGGCATAACTGACATATTTGGGGTCTCCTTTTGGAGGCCAATCACCTCTGAGTTAACTGGAAAGGGCCAATGAAAATTGATGAGTGGATTTTGCATGCCAAGCCACTCCCCCGTTCATACGAGTATATAAGATGGCGGCGTACATCCACTTATTCAGATTTCTGCTTCAGAGCTTCACCCACAAGCTGACTGGAAATTTCGCTGTTGGATTCTCTACACTGCGTAGCCGGCTGCATCACTGCACCGGTAACTTTTCACTACAGCGAAGAACCCCCTCTTAAATGCATGCTTGTGCCGCGGTCCTTCCCTGAGCAAACCAGCACTAAAAGAGTAATTTTCCAACAAAGCACAGTCATTGTGAGTGTCTCACAAGATGTCTTTCCAACTGTGTGCTTCTGGATGCATTAGCTTCCTTACCTCTATTGACGGACATGATCGCTGTCTTACGTGCCTGGGCTGTAAACATGTTGAGGTGGCATTCGTGGATGGTCCGTGCATTAATTGCAAACGTATGGCCACGTCGTTCTTTCACGTCTGAGCTCCTCCCTCCTCACCACTCTGGATGGCGGGGGCGGCCAGGGGGTACGTGGACGTTCCCCAGGTGAAGCGTGCAGTTGCGGTGCACATGTGCCCGCAAAACACCGCCACTTGGAGAAACCGTCCCCGCCTCCCCTCCAAGGCCTGTAAGCTGTCATCAGCTCTCACTGCCAAGGCTTACAGCACTGCGGGCAAGGCCGTCTCCGCTTTGCATGCCATGGCCATTCTGCAGGTTCACCAGGCCAAGGCACTATAAGAGCTGCACCAGGGTGGTCCTGGGTGGATCAACAAGGTTGATGCTGAGCTGCGGACAGTGACCGACTTCGCTCTTCAGTCGACGAAAGTCACGGCACGGTCACAATGGTGGTCCAGGAGCGCCATCTTTGGCTGAACCTGGCACAGATGAGTGACGCCAACAAAGTTCACTTTCTCAACGCACCAATCTCCCAGGCCGGCCTCTTTGGCGACACCGTTGAGGACTTTGCCCAGCAGTTCTCAGCAGTACGAAAGCAAACGGAGGCGATCAAACACATATTGCCCCGACGTGAGTCCACCAAGCTGCCGGGTGGCCGGTCTCCAACTGATTGTCACTGAGGGTGCCCCCCTGTGGCCTCTAAAACACCTGCTTCACCCCCTGCGACATCAAGTGAGGCAACCCCTCAACCCAGGCGTCGAGCTGGCCGCAGGAGAGCATTACAGTCTGCTGATCAGGGCCCCGGTAAGAACAACCGCAAGTCCGCAAAGCGGCCATGACTCGGATGACACAGAGATGGAGGAGACTGCTCGAGGGGGAACCTCAACATCTGCCCCCCCTCTCCCGGGAGAGCTTTGCTTCCTCAGATTCAGACTTTGATTTTGCCACCACCGCGGCAACCCGGAGGGAAGGTAAGGGCTGCTTGCAACAGCATGACTTTTCTCCAGAATTGTTTGTTTTCTGGGTTGGGTCACCTCCCCCCCTGGGCTGCTCCATCGTTGATCCCACTAGCACGGTGACTGGGGGCCTGGTTAACGCTCCCCAACCCATCTCATTGGTTGATCCGGACAGTCTGACACGGCTACACGATCCTATTCGCGAGGTACCTGCCCAGGTTCAGAGGCATCCTCTTCACCTCTGTCCATTCGAACATAGATGCCTCTGTCCTGTGTGCGGAAATTGTGGTTCTCCTGGCGAAGGATGCAATTGAGCCAGACCCTACGTTCCTACAGGTGCGCAGGTGTGCCCCTGAGCCAGGTGTCGAGGTGTTACACGATAAGCACATGCTGGCCCAAGGGCCTCCTCAAGTACGCCTTTCCCCCAGTGAGCCTTCTTGCAAGATCAGGGAGGACGAGGAACAGGTTCTGTTGGTTACGCCTTATTTGGCACCCGTGTCCCGATCTCTGGAACCTTCACGTGTGACTTCTGGACGGGACACGGTAGACCTCACTGGCCTTCCCCAGGCCTTGATTAATACTATCACTCAGGCTACAGCCCCCTCTACTAGGCAGGCCTACACCTTGAAGTGGGGACTGTTCGTTGATTGGTGTTCCTCTCGTCGAGAGGACCCTCAGAGATGCTCAGTTGAAGTGGTGCTTTCCTTCCTTCATGAAAAGTTGGAGCGGAGGCTGTTCTCCTCCACTTTGAAAGTCTATGTGGCGGCCATCACTGCGTACCATAACGCAGTTGATGGCCTGTCCCTTGGGAAGCATCGTCTAATCATCAGGTTCCTGAGAGGTGCTAGGTGGCTGAATCCCCCTCGTCCACACCTCATTCCCTCTTGAGACCTCTCCGTGGTCCTCTTAGAGTCCCCTTTAAGCCGCTTGCATCAGATGAGCTGAAATATCTGTCTCTGAAGACTGCGCTCCTGATGGCGCTCACTTCCATCAAGAGGGTGGGGGACCTGCACACTTTCTCTGTCAGCGAAACATCCCTTGAATTCGGTCCGGCTGATTCTCATATGACCTTGAGACCTCGGCCTGGTTATGTGACCAAGGTTCCCACCACTCCCTTCAGAAATCAGGTGGTGAACCTGCAAGTTCAGCCCCCGGTGGAGGCAGACCCGGCCTTGGCGTTGCTGTGTCCTGTTTGTGCATCGCGCACTTACGTGGACCGCACCCGGAGCTTCAGACGCTCTGAGCAGCTCTTTGTTTGCTTTGGAGGTCAGCAGAAGGGGAATGCTGTCTTCAAGCAGAGGTTGACTCATTGGGTGGTTGATGCCATCACCCTGGCGTACCTGTGCCAGGGTGAGCCGTGCCCCCTGGGATTTCGCCTCACCTGGGCATTGGTGCACGGTGCCTCTCTAGCAGACATTGGGCGACACTGAACACCTTCGCAAGATTTTTCCTCCGGTGTGTTAAGGTAACATCAGGTAATTTGCAAGAGTGTCCGCTTGCTGCACCATTCCTTATGGATCCGTGCGCCTTTTTCCCAGTTGTTCCCTTAGGTGAACTCTTCCCTTAGGGTCCTCCTTGCCCCCACAGTTCGGATTAGGATGGAGTTGTCTGGACTGTGTCCGTTATGGGGTTTCCTAACACTTTCAGCGATGACTCACCTGAACACCTCTGATGGGCCATTGCATCCATAAGCTCAACAGAATCGTGTGTGATTGTCACGTTGTATGTGTCACGTGTTCTTTGTGTTTTGGTTCTGTTTTCCTTGTTCTCCTGCCTTCTGTTTCTGTTCCTCATGTGTTGCTATGGGTTTTGAATAATTACCCCGCACCTGTTATTCATTTCCTCTCATTTGTCCTAGTATTTAAACTCCATTTTGTTCAGTCTTTGGTTGTCTGTTCTCAATCATTATTATTAGTTGTGTGGTCTCCCAGTCTGCCTGTTTTTCAACTATTATTAAAATCATTTTGTTTAAAACATTCCTTAATCGTCATCTGCCTTTCTGCCTGCTACACAACCTGACAGTATGTCTCTGGCTCAGCGCCAGCTAGTGAACATGGATTTGAATTTTGCAGCTGGTGATGTTTTTTTTTTTTTTTTTTTTTATAGTTTTCAGGACAAACTGCACATTGCACCCAAAATTGTTTGGTGTGACATGATTCCAAATTTAGGGGGGGCCAAGCTTGCTGACACAGGGGTATATCCAATTTTCTACTCTGACTGACTGAGGTCTGTCCAACAGGAAGTTCATCGCCCAGTTTCTGAGGGAGTGTGTCGGTCTGAGGGTGAAGAGAGTTTCTGTTATTGCGGAGTTGTAATCAATAAAAAGCATTCACACATGTGTGTCGTTACCCTCCTCCGTTACCCTGTGTGGATGGCAGTGTTGACAGCATCATCAGTGGACCAGTTTTCTTGATATGCAAATTTTAATGAGTCTAAGGTGGCTGGAATGGTCTTTTTTACATAGGACTTGACTAGCAAACCCTGAATGCCCATCAGGGATGTCATCTGGGCTGCCTTCCAGGGGTTTTAGAGCCATGCACACCACCGCCAATGACACTGTGAATGACGTGTCCAAAATACCCTCTGAGTCCAGAATCCTACAGTTTTGGCTGATGATTGGTGCCTCTAACTAAAACTCAATCAGCTCATCTGGGAGTGTAGTCCTGGTACTCATGGCTCCCTGGCTTTTCTGCTGGTACTCTGTGATGAGCTGCAGGATTTGTCACATGCACTGGGAATGTGCAGTGATGTAATACCCCTGACGTCACTGAATTTTAGTCAGAATTGTGTGACACTCAATCGCCGTTTACGGATACCATTGGAATGAATGAGAAGTGTCATAAGCTGAATCCCACCTGTCCCAAAAAGTCAGGGACTTCTCTTATAAAACAGCATTTTTTGTGGGTTAAATCCAAAAGTATTATCCAAAAGTATTATCCAAAAGAGTCTTCAAAATGTTGAAGACTCTTTATTCCACACTTTAACAGTTTTACTTACTGAATGAGATTGTTTAAGAAGCTTCTGTAGACATCGTTAGATATTATAAAGTGTTTTAGTTTAAACTGTTGAGGTGATTTTAATCATTTTGATTCTTCTATGTGAACGTTACTGACCTCAGTATCTCCAGTTTACAGTGTGAATTCTTCTGTGTTTTTTTCTGATTCAAACTAAGGTTTAGGATCTATGATGATCATAATATTGAAGAGGCATTTAGTTTCTAATAGTTTGTTTTGAGTCACATTAGTTTTGTATGAGGGCAGGCACTGCTTCTACTTACTTAACTTTATTTTATTTAATGCCTCCATTCTTTATTCTCTAATAGGGTGACCACCTGGCAATAGGGCTGTTGTGGGACATAATTGGATTTTGCGGGACAACGCAGGACACGTGTGAGACTGATACATTTTCTACTGTTATGCTATGTAAATACTGACTATATCTATATGCACATGCAAGCGAGAGAAAGCACATATTTTTTTTTTCATGAGAGCGAAGAGAATCCACCTGCGAGAGAGGAGATTTGTGATTAAGCATTTTAATGTGACCCGCATTACAATAATATGCTCTAAATCCGTCATTAAAATAACGCCATAGAAACAACGAACCAGTAAAATAAGAAGAAATTCACGTCTGAAAGCTGTATCGATTTTTTTTTTTTTTAATTGGTTAAAATGAATGGAGAATGTCGCCTTTTTCCTGGTGTGCTCGACCATTTCCGTCAGTGGTCCTAGATCACATGATGAGGTCAGCAAATCCTTTGCGCAGAAACTATGCCACAAAAAGAATAAATAAAAAGCTTTTTTTTTAAATACAAAAGAACACATGGACGTTTTCTTAATATGATCATTAAAAAACCAACAGACTGATGAAAATGCGGGACATTTTCTCAATATGTGACGTGCGGGACAAAGGGTGAAAATGCTTTGTGGTGCAATTCAAAGCGGGACAGGTGGTTACCCTATTCTCTAATGAAAGGCTGATCTCTGCATTTACGTACTTACTACATAAAAAAAAATAAAAAATAAACTTACAAAATGTGACCAATATGGCAAAGCCAGTGCACTGCTTTAAACAATATAACTTAAGACCTGATGTCTTAAAATAAATAAACTTAAATATACTAACTGTAGTTTCTCCAGCTTGCATTTTGTGTTCATCAGTAGATCACTGAGGTTTTTCACTCCAGAGTCTCCTAGTTTATTCTCACTCAGGTTCAGTTCTCTCAGGTGTGATGGGTTTGATTTCAGAGCTGAAGTCAGGATGAGACACTGTTTCTCTGTAATACTGCATCTACACAGACTGAAAACAGAAAGAGAAAAGACAATGAATCAGATCTATGATGCATCATGAACAAATGTCATACATTCACTAATAAATCAACAAAATCATGGAAACTTCTAATATATGAATGAACAAACCAAGAGAGGAGTATTTGAGGAGACTAGTTACAATCCAAGTCTGGACCCTCAGTCAACAAATAAGTAAATTTTACCAATGTAAATTAATATGTAGAATCAATACAGAAACAATAGTAAAATTGACAACATTAAATGATCTATTTTCACATTTCTATTGGAAGAAAATAATCAAATGATTTTTAATTTAAGCTATTTTACAGTGTAATTTACAATCTCTAACTATAAAAACATACTAAATCTACATTTCCCCTGATAAATAAAAATAATGAAATATACTATTAGTCCAGTATAAATCTAACTGTCAGAAACATCTACTGTTATTTGTTAGACTGTTTTTAGTCTGTTGTCACTTCTGTTTTGTTCCACAGCAAAAATGTCAAATTTCAGCAAGTTTCAGGCTGTTTTTTTTTTTTAGAGATACATATAAAAATATGTATGCCTGAATCTTTCTTCAGATGGAGAAATGCCAGAAAGTGCAGCGCTGGAAATGATGTGACAAGAGCCCAGCGATCTTAAACTAAACAGTGAACTTTAATCTCACTGTCACTGCTGTACAGTATAATGATACTAACTCTAGTTTCTCCAGCTTGAATTGTGTGTTCATCAGTAGATCACTGAGGTTTTTCACTCCAGAGTCTCCTAGTTTATTCCAGCTCAGGTTCAGTTCTCTCAGGTGTGATGGGTTTGATTTCAGAGCTGAAGTCAGGATGAGACACTGTTTCTCTGTAATACTGCAATCACACAGACTGAAAACAGAAAGAGAAAAGACAATGAATCAGATCTATGATGATCAACTTACTAATGTGTTTTTCATCTTCCAGCAGATGTTTGCTGACAAATAAACAGTGAGTGATATCTGTGTGCAGGTAACATGAAGAAAGACACATAGTTCATTTAAATATACTACAAACTACACAAAAGTTACAAATGTATGCAAAGGTTGAAAATCAGCAAAATTACCCATTAAGACAGGGGTCACCACACTCAGTCCTGGAGGGCCGGTGTCCTTACAGAGTTTTGCTCCAACCGTAATCAAACACACCAAGGTCTTAATACTGTAGGTTTACTTGAATCTTCCAGGCAGGTGTGTTGAGGCAAGTTGGAGCTAAACTCTGCAGGACACCGGCCCTCCAGGATCAAGTTTGGTGACCCCTGCATTAAGATGTGAGCTATTTATCCAAGTAACGAGGTTTCACTTGATAACATTAACTACATTAGTTAACATGAACTGATGATGAACAACTAGTACAGCATTTAATAACCTTAATGTAAGTTTCAACGTTTACTAATACAGTTTTAAATTCAAAAGTTTTCTGTTAATTAGTTAATACACTGTGAACTGACATGAACATATATTAGCTATGACATTAGATATATTTAATAGCTAATGTTAACAAATGAAATTGTTACTGTCTACTATTGTCATAAATCACTTTAGTCTCACAGATCAATGTTCAAACATACTGTAGACTAAACTATTACAAGTCAACAATTACAAGTCAACAACAAAGACATATTATTAACAAATTTTATACTTTGTTTTTTTTTTAGGGAAAAAAAGTATTTCCTTAAACTGAAAACATTCAAACAATTTTGAAAAGGCAGTTCATTTGCTTTAGTGCTGCACTGATCAGGACATTTGAGGCAGATACTGATCACTGATTCTTAAAATGCTCTTGTTCAATTTTTACAATTTACAGTATATGCTGCACCAAAATTAGACATTTTACATTTTGTGAAACACAAACTTTAAATTAAAAGCAGTTGTGAATAGTTGTCAAAAAAGCAAAAAGTTATTCTTGAAAAATCAGTGCTCATTAATAATAATTTTATAAATCCAAATATTTTGTGAAAAAACAAACAAACAAACAAACAAAAAAACAACAACATTATTTGGTGGGGAACAAATAAACTGCAGCACTAAATCTGGTAAAATGTTACACATTGCTATTTGCATTGTGGTTATAAAATGCATCTATGAAAAACAATATATTTCTACATAAATATATACTATAAAAAACTTTTTAATAAGGCATCAACATATGATAGATAAAACAAACAGTGCAGCACAAAATGTTTACAGTATTTGCACCTGGTGTGTAAAATGATGTGCTTGAAGCAACACGAAGTCACAGCACACAACACTTTACATTAAAAAGTTCAAATCACAAAGGGAAGAGATAGTGATGTGTGGTTTATTATTTCTGTGCAAAAGTTTATTGAGCCTTTTCTTTTAACACTTTTAAATTTCAGTTAATTTGAGTGTTAAAAAGCAATTTATAGTCTTTGCTACACCATGTTTTGTTCTAAATGACATAAAACAAAACAACAAATAAAAAAAAAAAAACTGCAAGATATACGCAAATATGCATTATAGACATTTACCTACAAATCAAGTATAATAATGTGAACACTGAATGATCTTGGAGAGAGTTTTACTGAGCTGACTGTTGTAACTGAACATGATCAGAGTCTATATTTATTACAGCAAAGGACGTCCAGCACGTGTGGGTCACCGAGGGTGAGAAATCACAACGTATATAGTGTTCTTCTAGTCACGAGCTAATGTAGTCGTGACTGACATTTACATACATTGTGTACTTAGTTACGCATGAAGCAAGGTCATTGGATCACGAATGAGGAAATTACCCCCTTTCCTTGTCTGATCTTGTCTAGGGCTAATTGAGATCATCAGCTTGTTAGTTTAGTTCATATAGTTCATTCTCTCTCCTAATGAGCTGATGATCTCAATCAGGTGTGTTAAATAAAGCCGTCCTCACGCTACAGGATTTTTAGCCCGATTTTGCCCCGATTTTCCCCTCCTGACAATCGGAGCAAAAATCTTGTCGAGCACCTTGATCGGTCCCGATGTTCTGCATTGAATCTTACACCTCCCGATCTCCTCTCACACAAATCGGGGGCTGCCCCGATCATATCAAACATGTTTGATATTCAGGATTTTAAATCGGGATGATCACAGCTATGATTACATCAGTACTTTCACAACAGCCGATGCGCGACCGCAAAACAGCTGCTGTATGTCCACTGGATAGTGGAGATGGAGGAAACTGCTTCTTATGTTTTTGTAGTAACACTGTCTGTATAATATGTTGAAAATATACCACAACCGCATGGACCAAGGAAAGCAATGCTCCATGCGGACCAAATCCGACCTGAGCCCATCTTTTTTCCCCTTCTCTTAAAACAGTTTATACTGTTTTAGCAATTACAAGATTTCAGGGAAGATAATGTGCAAAGATTCTCCTTATGTGTGTGCTGCAACCAGATTTCATAATCGGTTAGGATTTTAAAAAAAAGTGTGAGGCCGGCTTTAGACTCATTGAGAACACCTTAAATTAAATTTATGTTATTCAGTTTATTTGTGAAATGATTGGATTGAACATGCTTATTGAAATTTAATTTATTTTTTTCAGTTTCAAGTTATGATTCTTCTGTTACTCATTTGCATTTCTGCAAACTTTAAAATAAAATAAATTTGTAACTTCTCCAACCCACCCCGTCTGATGTGGATTCGATTTTGCATCACTGACAGACGCAGCAGAGAAAAGTATTTACATGAAATTTATTGTAACAACTTAAATATTCATCTGTATCTCACATTAAGCTATCGAACACCTTCAGAACACTTGGAATATTGTGCACAAAACATTGTGCTTTTAGTGCTTGTTTGTCTTTTGTGTGGTTTAACAGTAACACGGAACAGTAACACAATATCAGATTTAGATCGGCCCTGTCTGACCAATATACTGCAAGGAATAGTAGTATCAGAACTGTATGGGGACATGTGGGACATGTGAAAAAAATCAGAGTGAGTGAAAAAAAAAATTCAGGGTGGGAGAAAAAATATTTTTCAGATTTTTTTTTGCGTTCTCTCGCAAAACCGGTTGAGTTCAGACAAACACTTCCTATTTACTCAGCTCAGTATGTTCACAACGGAGTGATTCATATAAGTTTTATACTGATAAGAAGAAAGAGAAAACTGAACTTGAACTCAAGTGGCCTATTATAGAAATACAGTCATTTAATTGCTTATAGTTTAAGGCAGGATTTTGGAACATTCTAAAACGCTTAATGTGGATTAATGTAATAAAACAGTGACAGCGGAGGACCAATTCAGTATTAATAAATGCTATTCATACTAATACAAATTTTAGTATTAATACCCTTAGCATTACTCTCAATAAAGTGGTCATAAATGCAACTTGCTAATGTCTTTTCTCCCCACAGAAAACCTTTAGGATACAGAAAACGCTTAAGGGAAGCTAATGGACGATTTAAGACGGTATAGTTACAGTAGTTTAAGTATAGTTAAATTAAACCATGGTTAATTTGTTTGCTGCTTGTTTATATATATATATATATATATATATATATATATATATGTGTGTGTGTGTGTGTGTGTGTGTGTGTGCACCTGGTATTCATCACGTTATGGGACCAAATGTCCCCACAAGGATAGTAATACCAGTAAATTTTGATCTTGTGGGGACATTTGTGAGGTCCCCATGAGGAAACAGGCTTATAAATCATGCACAATGAGTTTTTTTGAGAAAGTAAAAGTGTGCACAGTCTCCTGTGAGGGCTAGGTTTAGGTGTAGGGCGATAGATAATATGGTTTGTACAGTATAAAAACCATTACGCCTATGGAATATCCCCATAAAACATGTAAACACAACATGTGTGTGTGTGTGTGTGTGTGTTTTTGAAAGGAAAAATAAAACAAATAATTCACGTCTATTAGCCTATTAGTCTCATTTTATTCAGAAATAATACTACCAGCAGGCCTACAGCGTGTTATATTATATTACAACATTATAAACACACATAGCCTATATTTTAATGCCCCGCACTCCACAGCAAATCCTTTAAATTTAACCGTATTCAGAACAGACCAAAAACCAAAACCAAAAAACTATAACTTATTCATTTTTAATGAATACATATAATATAATGCAGTATATAATAATATGTATAAGCTTATTTAGCTATAAATAAACCAAAATAAATAATTTAAAGCGAAACTGAAAGTATGGGCTCACGTATCACTCTCCTTCAGCACAAATCCAAATGTTTCCATATTTGCAATGTATTTGCAACTTAACCATTAAATTAACCGGGCTTTGTACGTTCCAATATCGACAGATATCGACACATCTGCAACAGAACTGGTGTGTCTCCAAGCAACAAGCAAATTCGTTGCTGAATTAATCTGCAGCTTTGAACCATTTGAAGAGTCTGTGATTAATAACCCATTCATAACTACAACCATTTGCTTAGTTGATGAATGAATGAATGAATGAATGAATGACGCGACGTCTTGCTCATTAAGACAGTGACATGCCGCCACCTACTGGCGATTTAGTTTGAAACTACAAGTATCACTTCGTTTTTTCATTATTTATTGCTTTATTTATTATATTAATATACTTAATGAAATGTTACGAATACGATATGCATGACATACAGTTGATAAGGCTAGAAAAACTTCTAACCTCTCTAACGGTAAAAAAATGCACATGTAAATCAATTTAAGGGGGCAAATATTGTAAGGGAAAAGGTGACTGCAGTGAGGGTACTTAGAAGAATGTTAAATGCTGTAGGGGGTAGGCCACTGTAGAAAGTTTGAAAACCACTGGCTTAACGGATTACTTCATTAATTGCCTATTTTTAATAAAATATAAAATGTTGGCTTTTTATATCACTGTCTTCTTATGTAAGCTTAAGTTAAGCGCGGTTTTCTATGAGCTCATATTGTGGGCTCACCTGCTTGCAGGTACATAGAATATATTTTTAATAATTCCATATTTGGTCTTTTTTTTAATCAACATCTTCATAAAGCCGCGTTTTCTTTATGGGAGGAAAAGGCTTAAGTATCCTTTCTATGGGGGATACGCTTAACGTGCAATTTAGCGGGTTACATTTATATACTGAGCTATTCTGGTATATAAGGTGTGTACTGAATTTGGTCCTAAAGCATTTTACATTTTAGAATGTCCCAAAATTGTGCCTTGATTGTATTTATATAACAGCCTACTTGAGTCCAAGTTCAAAATCAAACTCTGTAAATCGCTCAATTGCGAACGTGCAAGCTAGGAACCACTACAAGCTGTAAAGTTAACAGATAGTGTTTGTCCGAACTCAACTGGTTTTGCGAGAGAACGCAAAAGTTTTGCGAGGAAACCCAAAATTTCTCAAGGGACCGCAAATGTTTTGTGAGAGAACGCAAAAAAATCTGAAAAATATTTTTCCTCCCACTCTGAATTTTTTTTTTTGTTTTTCATTCACTCTGATTTTTTTCACCACCATGTCCCTTAACGAGCTCTGTAGAACTGATACCCCATATGAGTCCGTAATTTAAAGCTTGATGCCATTTTTCATTGCCCGTTAATTTCTAATACTTCACATCAAGGGTGGCTTTTTGGGTTGCTGAGAAAAAAAACTACTCTCACTCAAACAAATGAGGAAATATAATCAACCACAATAACAGTACTATTAAAAGTAATGTAACATTTTAAACAATACTCACTTCAGTGTGTTGAGTTGACAGTGTTTATCCTGCAGTAGAGCAGCGATCTGATTCACTCGTGTGTCTCCTAGTTCATGTTCACTCAGCTTCAGCTCTCTCAGGAGTAACGGGTTTTTACCCGCAATTCCAGTCACATACTGACAGGCTTCATCTGCAGCAGGACCCAAAAACCTTAAGAAGAGAAAAATGGCCAAAAATGGCCGATATGATTACAAAAAAACCTCTTCATTATTTTAAAAACAAGATCTAGTAATTGCAAAACTTTTCTTTGAACATTTGAAAACACAAATAAATAGATACATATTTGAAAAAGTCTAATAGTCACAGTTATTTGAAAGAAACTAGAGTGACACTCAGTCCTAAAACAAACTCAGCAGAACAGAAACATCCCACAGAACAGAAGAGCAAAACCTCACTAGATCATGATTTTCAGTTTACAAATACAGAGTGTGCAATTAAAAGCCTCAAGATCTTTCAGAAGGAGTGAGAGAAAACTGAACTTGAACTCAAGTGGCCTATTATAGAAATACAGTCATTTAATTGCTTATAGTTTAAGGCAGGATTTTGGAACATTCTAAAACGCTTAATGTGGATTAATGTAATAAAACAGTGACAGCGGAGGACCAATTCGGTATTAATAAATGCTATTCATACTAATAACAACTTTAATATTAATACCCTTAGCATTGCTCTCAGTTGTGAAACTGAATGTTTTTGATCACCTGGAGACCTGCTGTAGAGATACAGTGATAGAGTGAATCTAAGCTTGATGGCTACAGTGTGTTCAGAAACGTTTAAATAATTTGACTAAAAGGCTATCTAGACTGTTTTCCTAGAAATGTCCAGAAAAATCGTGCATGTTAATGATCAAGGTAAACCATACTCCAGAATAGCAGCACAACTAAACTGTGTTGACAGTCATCGTTCACTCAACAGCTCATTCACAAATTGGTCCAGCTGGAGCTCAACACCTGCGGAGTCTCCAGGACCAGCAGACTGAAGGACAAATTCATCCATCAGGAAACTACCTCTTCTGACAGTTTAAATAAAGACTGCTCTCTGAGCTCTTTGTCACTTTAAAGAGATTAATACATTTTTTTTGCACTACACTCATTATATCTGCACTGTTTATTTCACTGGTTTGCGCTTCATCTGCCATGTGCCTTGTGCTACTTTATCTATCTTTTTTTTGCATGTCCTTATTTTTATATTTGTATAGTTGTATTTTGTATTATATTAAATCATTATTTATTAGTATTTTTACATTTTACTGTTAGTGTTTAGTGTTATCTGTATGTACTACGGGTCTGAAAGTAATGCAGTTTCAATAGTCTGTATTTATGTGCTGTACATGTGGCAGAATTGACAATAAAGCCGACTTTGACTTTGATCATCAGTACAACAAAACCTGCAGCATCTGATCATTATGCAACAAACTGTCCAGATTATTGTATAGCTTAAATAAAAATGTACGCATCATTCACTTATTTAATATTATTTCATCACATCTCACCTCAGTGTCTTGAGTTGACAGTTTGGATCTTGTAGTAAATCACTGAGCTCCTTCACTCCTGATTGTCCAGGATCATTTCCTGTGAGATCCAGCTCTATCAGGTGTGAAGGGTTTGATCTCAGAGCTGAAGCCAGAGCTTTATAACCTTCTTCAGTGATACTGCAGTCTGAAAGTCTAGAACCAGAATGACAAATGACAAAGGGGCAAAGTCAAAGACCTGATGTTTTTTAGACACAATTGCCTACTTTTATTAGGTTATGGATTTGGATATTTATTCAGACATTCTCAAATAC
>NW_026129236.1:0-15753 GCF_022985175.1 Labeo rohita
AATATAACTTTAAACATTCTAAAGTACTGTTTAGTTCTTGTTAATACATTTTGTATTATGTTTAAAACCTTTTAAATGAAAGGAACCTCTTTTTAAGTAATGTTTTTAAAATTAAGGTTGTCATTGGGATCTGTTATGTGGGATGTACAGTATAGAATACAAACATCTGCTTTTGCTCGTGTCAGATGTGTTTGAAAACATTTTAGGGATGTAGGCTGTATGATACTGTGTATTTAAAGGTGCACTACTAAGCCATGTTTATTTGCTTTGCTGACCAAACAAACAAGATGCAAATGTAGTGTACATTTGTTTATTTATTTGATAAAAATTGTGTTAATTTATGTAGAGATAAAAACAGTTTTACAGGGAAACTTTATGCTCTTTTTATACATGAATAGGCTATTTTTACCACTGCACTGCAGTACTTTATCTCCGATATTTAAATATAAAAAAAATAGTAGTTGATTGTTTGTAATAAATTTATGTCACAGGTAAACTTTTAAATATGATATAAGTGCTTTAATAAAGTCTGTATCATAGAATAGTAACTTGTCATTCTGTTTTCTATTATTCTTGTGTTTTTTTTTTTTTAAACCATGGCTTGCACCAAAAAACATAGTTACTACAGTCATGGTTTACTACAGTCTTACTGTTGTATTACTACAATATAACTGTAGTAAAACCATGGTATCAGAACCATGTTTTTTTTAAACTATGGTTCGCACCAAAAAAACACAGTTACTACAGTTTGTATTAGTTATTATTAACCATAGTTAATTTTTGTAAGGGTCTGTCTATTTTATCTCTTTTTACTATCACAATTCTAAACAGGATATTCTGCTTACATGTTTAAATCGATATACAGTAGCTGTACACCGCAGACTGGTGAGTACATTATGGACCCTTTGAATGCATTTGTTTAAGGCTTCTAATAACCTGCTGTCCCATCTGAAACAGCAAGAGTGCTTGTATTTTAGTGACTTCAGTGTAAGCGTTTACTCAGAAACCTTAAAAACTAGGCCAAGAACTGGTGGGAAAGGAAACAACAATTGTATTATACAAGCCATTTGTTTTAAAAAGCAAAACATCAAGTAAATTTAATTATGTTTGTTTTAAACCTGACACTGTAAATAATCCCCAGAAACAACCTCCCTGCCACAGGCTGCACTATTATGTTTTCAGAATATTTTCTGTTTGGTTAATTTCTTTATTAATTTTTTTTTTGTTCAGTTGATTTTCCTTATTTGGCTCATATCAAATGAAGAAGTAGAGCGATGTTTTATAGATTATTTAGACTTTAGGTTATTTTCACTTTTTTAAAATTATTTATTCATTAATAAAGCCACCATAATTCTTGATCATTAACAGTTTGCAGTCAACAGGATTTTTTCTATAGCTGCATGTCTAATTAAGTCTTTTGTAACTTTAAAGCAGACTAACCTGAAACTGTGGGCCTTTACAATGATTCCTACCTTTTTATTAGCTTGATCATATGGGGATGTACTGTTCAAATATGTTGCTTTTTGCTTGCTCCAGCTGTGCTGTACAGTATTTTAGATTTTTCTCCCAATTTTTCTATACGTGAAGGGAAAACCTTTATACTGTTTATTCTGGAGGATTTGTATTACTTAGAAAAAAATGGGGAGCGGCAGATCCCGACCTGGTAAGTTCCTATCATTTACCAGCAATCAATCATTATTTGTGAAATATCTGAATAAGCTTAATAAGTGTGTGTCAAACTAATTCAATTTTACTACAATTGTTCTTTTTATCTCCCACAGAACTAATTGAAAACACCATGGAGAGAAACTGAGTGAATTATATTTTCAATATAATTTTACACTTTTAAAATGAAATGAAATGAAATTTGACTATAATATTTAACATTTTCTCTGATTAATTAATTCATTGTTTGTTTCTTTAGGGAGAACAGAAAATACTTAATTGAAAACATAAAAGTGATCAAATCATACCAAAAAGATCAGAAACTCTCTGACCAGTGGAGTGGTTCCCACAAGCAGTGGTGGACAACTTTTACTGGAGTAATATTTTATTATACGTATCTGTACTTTTACTCAAGTACTTGACTTGTGTACTTTGTCCACCACTGCTTGTGGGAACCACTCCACTGGTCAGAGAGTTATTTATAATAGGCAACATAATGGGGGGAACCAAATTAAAAATATCTTTAAGAAAACGTCAAGGAATGATATCCATTGGAGAATTTGTAGGTTTCAATGAAGAAACTATATCTTGCAGCTGACTAAGCTAAACAGTCAAAATGTCTGAAAGAACTAGAAGACAAAAGGGGTTCAGAATGACCCACAACAGGTGGGGATATTTGCGCTCTGATGTCCTGAATTTTATCCACAAAAAATTCAAGGAACTTTTTGCAAGTCTTTGATGTAGCAGCAGAGCAGCCTACTGTTGTAGGATTCAGGAGCAAATCGATTATTCTAAAAATGACCTTAGGCCTAGGGGATTTTTTTTATTATTATTTATAATTTATTGATTTTCTTTTTGAAAATAAGAGTATAAACAATCATGTATTTGACATACAAACAATCTATTGAAACGAAACACAAATCAACAAAAGCAACAAAAGAAAAAAATTGGGAAAAAAAGCAAATAGTTAGTACAATGGTAATATAACAAATAAATATAAACTATATAAATCTCTACATAAAAAAAAAAAAAAAAAAAGAGAAGCAGCGGGGGTTCCATCAGTTCCCACTAGAAACTATATTATATTTACCAAAGCCATTATTATTTTCCTCTCGCCACATGCTTGCTACTACTATGGATTACAAAAATTAAAAAATTTTCCTCATTTGACAAAATAAATATCAATCCTCCCTTGCACACTATAGGAACATTTTTCGAGGGCTGCCACCTGCCCTAGATCTGAAAGCCACTCAAAAATCGGAGGCTTTCCGGAAGATTTCCAGCTTTTCACGATTACCCGTCTGCCTAACATTGGTCTTTAACTGGAACAATCAGTTCTTTAAAATGACTGAAATCACCGCCTGAAACATAGTTGGGGGTAACACCTCCCTTTCAAAAGCCTCATCATACACGTCTTTTGACAGAGGCATTAATTCTGAGGAGTAACACTTAAAAAATTCAGCTGTAAATCCGTCTGGACCTGGAGCCTTTCCTGTTGTTAAATTCTTGATTGCTTCTGAAATTTCATCCTCTGTTATGGAAGTCCAAAAGCTCCCTTTGATTCTCATTGAGAGATGGGATGTTAAGTTTGCTGAGGAAGTGTTTTATTTCTTTCTCAGAGGAGCTGCTGCGAGAAGTGTAAAGGTTCTGGTAGAAGTCCCTATTGTCTGTGTTCTTGCATCTGTCTCTCCTTTGTTTTTTGAAAGGATTTTAGCTTCAGTTAATGCTTTGTTTATTTGTTTATTTTTATACTTTTAATAAAATAACAATGTTAGTATGAAATCTACACACATTTAAGAAAAGTCAAGGAATTATAGTTATGTGGGTTTTATTTCTACAAAGTTATTACATTGCAAAATTTAAAAATTCACATTGACTGTGTTGGTAGTCCTAGTGTTAATTACTCAATGTAAATGCCTATTTCTAAGATTGAGTAACATCTTTGCATATGAAATATGTACATGTGGAATTCTTGAAAATATTCCTTGCGGGGAGACTTCCGGTTGACATGTGTGAGGAGTAGCTGCGTTTCGCCCGCGCTCCCACAGTTTTCACTTCTGAGCTTCCTCCAGATATTAATTGTGGGGAGTGGCCCTTGGATAAGATCACATTCCCCAAGATTGACAGTACTATAGCCAGGACCCTTGGTGATCCAATATCAATCTCTGAGGTGGTGGAAGCGATCAAACTTATACATAGTGGCAAGTCACCAGGCCCTGACGGGTTCACCATTGAGTTTTACAAGGCGTTCTCTACATCAGTAGCACCTGCACTACAGAACATGTTCAATGAGGCTTTTTCCAAGGGCTACTTACCTCCCACCTTATCATTAGCATCAATTACTTTGATTGCCAAGAAAGACAAAGATCCCCTTTTGTGTAACAGTTATAGGCCCATTTCGCTATTGAACGTGGATTACAAAATTTTAACTAAGATTTTGTCTTTGCGGCTACAACAAGTGTTACCCCAAATAATTTTGGATGACCAGACAGGTTTTATGAGTGGAAGACATTCTTTCTTTAATACAAGGAAACTTATCAATATTCTCAATATGCCCGATTCAGATGTACCAGAGGTGGTTTTGGCGCTAGATGCGGAGAAGGCATTTGATAGAGTGGAATGGGGATATTTATTTCGTGTAATGGAAAGTTTCGGTTTTGATGATGGGTTCATTTCCTGGGTCAAATTATTGTACGTCTCTCCGCAGGCATCTGTGTTAACTAATGGTGTGCTTTCAACTCCTTTTTTGCTTCAGAGAGGCACTAGACAGGGCTGCCCTTTGTCGCCTTTACTTTTTGCCATTGCCATTGAGCCCTTAGCTATCTGGCTTCGTGAGGATGTAAATTTTAAAGGTATCAAACAGCTAGATAGAGAGTATAAATTATCCTTATATGCTGATGATCTTTTACTTTTTATTTCTGACCCAGTGGTTGCTGTCCCTATTATTTTAAACATTCTAAATCAGTTCGGTAAAATTTCAGGTTATAAAATTAACGTTCATAAGAGTGAGTTATTCCCTGTAAATTCGTTGGCAAGTAACCTTACACATTCACTTTTTCCCTTTAGATGGGCAGCTGATGGGTTTAAGTATTTGGGTATTTTTGTGACCAAATCTTTAACGGGAATGTATGTCTCTAATTTTGTCCCTTTACTTAAAAAATGTGAATCCGATATGGAACGCTGGGCTAAACTTCCCTTTTCTCTTGCTGGGCGTATAAGCCTAATCAAGATGACTGTTCTTCCCAAGTTTTTGTACTTATTTCAACATATTCCAATTTATCTTAAGAAAAAGTTTTTTATGGATTTGGACAAACGTATCATTTCTTTTTTATGGGGAAATAAACCAGCTCGAATTAAGAAAACTATTTTGCAGCTCCCTAAAAATAGAGGGGGTCTCGCACTCCCAAATTTTTTACACTATTATTGGGCTTGCAATGTCCAAAAGATTTTATATTGGAAGAACAATATAAATTCTGAACTCCCTTGTTGGGCTTATCTAGAACAGTCCTCAGCTCGCCTCTCCCTGAGCTCTGTTATATCCGCTCAATTACCTGTACCTGCAAAGGTCAGTTCAAATTTAGTAGTATCCCAATCAATTAAGATATGGACTCAATTTAGAAAGCACACTGGTTTGCATAGCTCCTCTATTCTCTCTCCGATATTTAGAAACCACTGTTTTGCACCATCCAATATGGATGTGGCATACCGAATATGGTTCAATAAGGGCATAAAAACCATTGATGACCTCTACGAGGATGGTATTTTCTCATCCTTTAATAACCTTTCTAAGAGATTTAATCTACCTAATTCCCACTTATTTTGTTTCTTTCAAGTCAGACACTTTGCGCAAAAACTATTCCCTCATTTTCCAAATCGTCCCCCTGAATTTCCACTGGATGATTTCTTAAAGCTTGAACCACACTCAAAACATTGTATTTCTGTCATTTATAATCTGATTCACAATATTAATCCAGGCTCTGCAAATCAAGCCAGAGGTGCATGGGAAGAGAACTTAGGTTTTGAGTTATCTGATGAACACTGGGAGTGAATTCTTGAGCTTACGCACACCTCATCCATATGCGCAAGACATGGGCTTATACAATGTAAGATTTTACATAGGGTTTACTATACTAATGCTAGACTTGCTAAAATATACCCCTCTGTCAGCGATGCGTGTAATAGGTGTAAACAATCACCAGCGGATCTCATCCACATGTTGTGGGAATGCCCTAAATTATTTGATTATTGGACTAAAATTTTTAAAACTTTGAAAGATGCCTTCAACATAGATCTTGATACAAATCCACTTCTGGCCATTTTTGGGTTGGCAGTAGATGTTAACCTTTCAGTAGTGGTCCAAAAGGCTTTAGCTTTTATTACTTTACTAGCAAGACGTCTCATCCTTTTAAAGTGGAAACATGTCTCTCCACCCTCTTTTGATACATGGCTAAAAGAAGTGTTTACTTGCATTAAATTGGAAAAAATTAGACTCTCACTTACTGGTTCTGGTGCTCTTCGTTTCGGAGTCACACTTGTGCTCTTCGCGGTCAGAAGTGACCGGACACCTGTAACGCATCTTGTAATTTTTTTCAGTAAAACCATTCGGATTCATTTTTGTTTAATAATATTTTTTTTATTTTTTATTTTGCATTTTGAGAGGGTTTTGTGGTAATAATTAATATTTATGCTGTAATTAATATCAATTTTTTTGCCATTGAGAATAATTAAAATTATTATTAATTTCTTTTTTATTATTTTTTTAATTAATGCAGTATTTCAGGTTAAAATAGAGACTCAGCCATCCAACACTAATTTTTGAAGGCAGATTAGCGCCATTTGGTTGTAAAAAAACGAGAAAAACATCTGTAATGGCAGGTGTAACTTGATGCCTGTATAGTTCTCTACAGAGCAGCTTGTGAATTGCCTAGTTGTTTTTAGACAATTGATTCAGCATTTTTATTAGGTGGAATAGTTGAACATACATTTAAACAATCTCAAAGACTATTTCTTATCCAGTTTGGGATAGTTTTTTGTTATAAATATGATTTGAAGTGTTCATTTTTTGTATTATGATTACAGTCAAACCTAAACATTGTGCTAGAAAGAGAACACAAGGAAGTATTTGTTACCCATTTTTTTAATTCAGAATTTGTACTAAAAAAAAATACAATTAATTCCTTTTTAACACTTTATGTTATCAATTATTAATGAACATTAAATTTTGTGCAAAAGTCAAACAGTATAAGGAAACAGCAATAATAAAAAGCTATAGTAAATAAAAAAAGAAACTACTATATTAACTATATACAATATTTATGCTAATGCTATGTTTTCTAGTTACTATATTTATAATTATATACTACATATAATAACTACTATAATAACCATATGTTAACTATATACTGTACTAACTCTACAGTAGATAACTACTTGTGATTGTAGCAGAGGTCACAGATTATAATGCAGTGTCTTTTGCAAATGAAATTTTTTAAGCAAGTTGTGAAACAAACGATGCATGACCTTCAGGAACATATCGCCATGTGATTATTATTATTATTATTATTATTATTATTTTTTACTTCTTATGCTCTTGACACAAAACTCCTTCAAAATAATGTGAAAAAAAAACGCTCAAAACAATGTAATGGAACAAGCCTGAGCTTCCAAATGCACAGTTCATAGGTGTGTGTGTGTGTGTGTGTGTTTATGAATGTGTATGTTTTAGAGTAACACCCCTTCACTGTTGTGAGCTTTCCCTGAATTATGACTGAGTTATTGAAAGGATTTTACATATTCTCAAAACTCTGCTCTGTTTACAGACACCGTAGTTCATAGGTGTGTTTGTTTGTGTGTGTGTGTGTGTGTGTGTGTGTGTGCACGTCTGTGTGTGAGTGGATGTGTCTACATCAGTGTCACCCCTTCACTTTTTTCAGCGTTGCAGCTGATTTGTAGATTGTATACATAGAAACTCTCTGAATTTGTGTATGCAAGAGAGTGTGTGTCTTTTGCACTCTGGATATGTAATTTTTTTTATTTTACATATTCTCAATTTGCTGTGTTACAGTTCATTTGTGCGTGTGTGTGGATGTGTGAGAAAGAGACAGAAAAATTCTCTAAATTTTTGTATTTTTGTCGATTTCCCATTCATTTTCTGTGGTCGGTCATTTCTGACCAAAGAGCACAAGTTGTTGTTGTTTTTTTCTGGAATCGTGCCCTCATATTTTATGTGTGTTCACATTCCAAATGCCATAAAAGTCACGGAATTTGGTATCGTTCTGATGAAGCTGTGATTTTTTTTTTTTTTTTTTTAAATTCAAAACCGAAAATGTTTTGGTCAAAAGTGACCGAAGAGAGGTGTGTATATAATGTGTGTGTGTGTCTCTGTGTGTGTGTGTGTGAATGGGTGTGTTTTAGAGTGTCACCCCTTCACTGCTGTGTACTTTTTTTTCAGCATTGTGGAGGATTTGTAGATTGTACACACACAAATTCTTTGAATATTTGTATTTTTGTCGATTTCCCATTCATTTCCTATGGTCGGTCATTTTAGACCGAAGAGCACAACTGTGACTATTTTTTTTATGACCACTTAGCCTGCTTGAATCATGCCCTCAATTTTTTTTTGTGTTGACATTCCAAATGGCATAAAAGTCACAGAGTTTCATACCATTCCGATGAAGCTGTGATTTTTAAAAATTCAAAACCGAAAATGTTTTGGTCAAAAGTGACCGAAGAGAGGTGTGTATATATGTGTGTGTGTGTGTGTGTGTGTGTGTGTGAACGGGTGTGTTTATGAATGGGTGTGTTTTAGAGTGTCACCCCTTCACTGCTGTGTACTTTTTTTCAGCATTGTGGAGGATTTGTAGATTGTGTACACAAAAATTCTCTGAATATTTGTATTTTTGTCGATTTCCCATTCATTTCCTATGGTCGGTCATTTTAGACCGAAGAGCACAAGTGTGACTATTTTTTTTATGACCACTTAGCCTGCTTGAATCATGCCCTCAATTTTTTTTGTGTGTTGACATTCCAAATGGCATAAAAGTCACAGAGTTTCATACCATTCCGATGAAGCTGTGATTTTTAAAAATTTAAAACAGAAAAATTTTCGGTCAAAAGTGACTGAAGAGCACCAGAGGGTTAAAGACCTTTGACAAGGTGTGGCGCCCCTTTTTAGATTATCTGATGGCTAACTCTCTTAATACTTAAACTGAGCAGTAATATATCAAAACATATTTTTATTCTTGTTTTTTCTTGTTTTTTTTTTTCTCGCTCTTTTCTTTGCTTGTTTTAATTATTTATTAATTGTTTATTTAATTACTTTTCCAATGGGAAGTTATAGACTGTTGAGGGAGGGAAGTGTTTGTTTGGGGTAGTATTAGTTAAACATGGAAGGATAATTATAAAACTAATGTTGTAATTTGGTGAGTTGATATTCCATGTAGAAACTAATAAAAAAAAAATAAAAAAAAATATTCCTTGCACTTTTACGGCTGCCAAGATGAACTAATCCTGAAAAGTTTTCTGAATGTGGTCCATCTCACCTTGACATAATGCTGACATATGCAAAATAAACTGACCTGACTAGTGCTGCTCCACTAATAGTCAGCTGAACATTACTGACGAGAAGAGGCTTAGTCACTAAACATTTTATTAGTCAGTTAATTGCAGAAAAAAATGGTCTGAAGGACAGATCGGTCCTTGAGGTAATTACAGTATTTCAGGCAGGAAATCCAAACGTCTAAAATCATTAATCAACCTGTTGGAAACTCAGAAGTGAAGACCAGGAGACTCTTAGGCTCCTTAGCAGAGTTCTTTATTGAGAATGTGCTGTGTGGTGCTGCAGTCATCAAAAGTCTAACTAAGGCTGTGATTCATGGTATTTTATAGGCATTCATTGGAAAGTCTATAAAAGTGTGTACCTTACACAGCCTCAGAAGTGACCATTTCTAAAGACAATACAAGAATTCAACCCTGACAGTGAGTTTCAGCAAACTTACTCCCCAAAGATAACAGTACCCAAATGATATAAGCTGCACCTGGCCACGAGAACTAAAGACGTGTAAAGAAAAACAGCAAACCAGCAGAACCCCCACACTCAAAGCTATTGAATCTAATCAATAAACAGATGCCATTATGTTTACATGATCTGCCAATACAATGTAGATCACCTTAGTTTTTTATATGACATTACATCAGGATGTAGGATCTGCAGATATTAAGCAAATTCTTACATTTGTAATCCCACAACCTCAAATATGGTTTATCTGTAATAAAGGTGCATTTCTGTACTGTGAGTGAGTCAGCATTTTCAACTTTTTTTTTTGACAAACACCAAGGTTGAGTGGTAATTTAATTTCCGTCCAAATCCACATCTCTGAGTTTACAAGAAATCTATTCAAAATTCACTGTTTAAATCCTTTTAGTCCACTGCCGAACACTGTGTGGGAACTGTTGGGCTTGACTGTAATTTGCAGGTGTAATTATTGTGAAATGCCGGAAAGAACAATATTTCATAACTGCTTCACCACAGCAAGTACACAAAGCAGCTCAGCACCAGACTTTGAACGTGCAGCGCTCATGTTTATGTAACGAAATCACAGCCCTTTGAAGTTTAAAAATGGCACTAAGCTGTATTTAATTACAGGTCTTGCCCATGCCTAAAATTTAAGACATCAAAAAATCATAATTAAGACTTTCTTGTACAATTTAATACTGTTAGCTTGACATTAAAAGTCACTCACTAAATTTGAAAGCCTGTGTGTAAACTTATTAGGCTTCCTATTTTTATTCTTATTAATACACAAACAGTAATTCACAATATATTATTATTATATATATATTATATTTGATTAAGTTTTCCTCCTGAATGTTGTGTTCTTTTAAAAATTGTAAATATCATGCTGTTCCATGCCTTATCAGATCATGAATAAAGTCCTGTAAACAATGTTCCAATCAGGTGACTTGGGCAAAAAGCAGATAAATTTGGGAAATTTAACAAACACTGTAAGTTATTACTGAGGTAAAACTAAGAGCCCATTCAATGCAATACATGGGTATTTACATGGGTAAAGATGGTCGGTTCTTTTAACATAAAACTTGTGGCCACAAGAACCAGATTTGTGGCCATGAGAAAAGAATTTGTGGGCATGACAAAAGGATCTCATGGTCAACAAAACAATCTCATGGTCACGACATGTTATCACATTTCCAAGTCGATGAGTTTGAAAAAGTTGATTTATATCCACTTTCAATCAGTTTCAAAAATACAGATAAAAAAAATTAATTAAAAGAAAACAAAGTTTGAAACTATTTTAAAGTATGTTAAAATAAAAAACATTATTTTATATTGTAAAAACATTTTGCATTATTACTGTTTTTTTTCTATATTTTTAATCAAATAAATGCAGCCTTGATGAGCATAAGAGACTACATTAAAGACTATTACAAGTCTTACTGACCCCAAACTTTTGAACAGTAGCCATAATATATTTTATATATTCAGTGGCGATTTCTTTAAGACTGCAAGGGAAGCTCAGCTTCCCCTATAATGCAAAATTAATGGTCAAATTATGTACTATTGTATTAACATTTTATTGACAAAAAATGCGTTAGAAAACGTTCATCTCAAAGGTGAGTTCGTTCAGAATCAGTTAGATATAGCAGGTCGGCTGACTTGATTTTCTTTCATACATTCCCGTAGCGTCACAGTGCATTTCCCCCGTTGAAGCCCAGCGTCCATTACTTCATCCTGCTACTTTGAACTACTTTTTTTTTTCAGTGCTTTGAAACTAGACGGTCATTGGATAAACGCTGCGATTATGTCCGCCCACGGACGCTCAGCGTCTTGGGGGTGAAGTGTGCAAATCAGTGGGCTGGCCTGGACCAGGCTTCTGCATGATGATTGGAGGGTCTGTCGAAAGATTGCATCTCCTTTTGACTGACACGATTTTGTACTATAAGGAATCGCAGCTGTTTCAGCTCAGTCCCATCGCGGATTTCTCAAGTTCAGTCGAAATAAAAACTGCTGCAACCTATTTCTTTATATTTGCTTGGCGAAATTGCTTGATTTTCATTACATTTCACAATTATTTTCCTTGTTTTTTTACAGAGTTTAATACTTTTTTTTAGATCGTTCATTCATTAAATGTTAATATTTAATAAGTAATCAATGTATATATATATAGATTATACATTGAATATTAAACACTATAACTTTTTATATACTTATTCATATAAAGTAATCTTGAAAAATTTTAACATAACATAATGAAACCTTATATTTCTATTAAAATACTTTATAAATAAATAAATAAATAAATCTCCATAATAACCTTATTTAAATTGCAAAATATTTATACTATATAGTAGCATCTGACTAAAAGAAAAAATACATCATATTTTGCATAATAAAACTAAAGCTTTTTTTTTTTTTTTTTTTCGATTGTTTGCATTGTGAATTACTTATGATTTTAAGGCACATTCTTAAAATAAATAAATAGACAATTTTATGATGTAAAAAAATGAGCTTCCCTATTTGACAGACAGTTTTTTCCATATTTTTTATAGATACACATATATATAAAAAAATTGCAACTTTTAAAGTTGTCACAACTTGCAGTTTCTGAAATTGTTGATTTAACTTAACATTTTAAGGCACATTTTTACACTTTCCTTTGTTTTTATTCAAGCACATGACAAGTGTAAGAGGATTGCATCTGCTTTGCGTTGTGTAGAAACTGCAATTGACAGTCTCACATTTGTGTAGACATTTATTCTGTCGACAACACATTCAACAGTTTCAACAATCACATGTACATGTTCTATAATGAAGGTGAACATCAAACTTGATTTTATCACACATGTAACAGTAGGACGAACACAGATCATACAATATCCTTCTTAACATGTCAATATTAATCCATGAAATTCTTATACAATCAATACAATATATCTTTCTCATGCAGTACTCACTCACCACAGCCATTCACTCTCTCAGCTCATCTAAATGACCCACTGGAACCAGTTCATTATATGTCAAGATCTGGGCGAAGACCTGTTACACGAGCACTGAGCATGTCCATCTCTGACTCAGCACCAGCCAAAGCACGAAAGCATATTTGTATTTATCAGTTAATCACATGACAAACTGAACGCTCTAGTCACACCGGTGTGATTGTTCATGTTAAAGAGCTACTTTACGTTCAAAACTCTGATCACATGTAAACGGCTTCACTCCAGTGTGAATCTTGTGAACGTGATTTCTAAGGTTTCTTTTATCAGTAAAACTCTTTCCACATTGTGGGCAGGTGAAAGGTTTATTTCCTGTATGAACTCTTATGTGAACATTAAGGTTATGTTTATGTTTGAAACTCTTTGGACACTGAGAACATATGAAAGGTTTCTCTACACTGTGAATTTTCATGTGGTTTTTAAGGTTTGCTTTTCGGATGAAGCCGTTTCCACACAGATTGCAGGTGTAAGGCTTTTCTCCAGAATGAATTCTCATGTGTTCATCGAGATGTTGTTTTTGTGTAAAACTTCTTTCACATTGAGAACAGGTGTAAGGTTTCTCTCCAGTATGAATTCTGATGTGTTTTTTAAGGCTTGCTTTTTGAATGAAACTCTTTCCACACTGTTGACAGGTGTACGGCTTTTCTCCAGTGTGAACTCTCATGTGGACTTCAAGGTTTCCCTTTCTATTGAAACTTTTTCCACACTGTTGGCAGGTGAAATAATTTTTATTTGCTGTCTTTTGAACACTTTTTTGTGAAGTCTTTTGTGTATGTGAAGTGAAGTGACTCACTTGACAGCAGTAGCTCTTCGATGTCCATCAGCTATTGACAGGTCAAGATTGTTTTTGCTGGATTTTGTTAGTGTTGAATTGGAGATTGTTAGAGTTACAATTTCATCATTTTTTAACACTTCACTCTGTGAAACTCAGTAATGTATTTTTTTGTGTTTCGAAGAGTTTTGCATGTAACACATCTGTGATTTGTTTGATATTTTTTGGGAGGTTTGTGACACTGATGTATAAATTTCTCCCACAAAGTAACAAACCCGTCCAGATGTGTGTACTTTCCCATGCAGAGACATTTGCTGAGGTGTGCATTTTAACAATTGTCCCCTGAATTTTGGGTACCTGAAAAACAAAACATATAATAAATGCTTGAATTTCCAACCATTTTATAGAGGCCCATTCCAAAAAATTGTCTAGATGTCTATAAACAAATGACTATAAACAAGCAATAAGACCGCAAGTCCAAAACATTTTTACCTTAATGTTACTGTAATGTTTTGTGTTTCTTAAGAAACTACACTAATGATTTTAGAATAAATGATTCATAGAAGCTTTTATTGTGAGGACCTACAACAAAACAAAACAAAAATGAATCGAGTGTTATTCTAAACAACAGTACATTTCAATTATAGATGGGGGGGAAAACACTTGTTTTTTTGATGGTGTTGGTCCCACATTAAATGTTTCTCAGCTGCAAATATGACACACTGATGATACTCATCTCGGTTTGTTTGCTGTGTAGTGTTGAAGAATTTGTTGTTCTTGGATTAAAATAAATGGGGGTGATCGCATTAATGTAATTATACATCCTGCTGTGTGAAATGACTTCTGACTGAAAAATACTTCCGCAGTGACCTACAACCAATGAGAGAGCAAGATACAGGGCAGCAGGAAGTTTGGGGAGGAGTTAAATGAAACAGTTTGCAGACCAGAGCTGTCTGTGATTCTTTCTATTGTAAAGTCATGCAGAAGGTAACCTCCTGTCGCCGATCCAATGTGTTATGTAAACACAGCAGCAACTGAATGCTAGATAGTCGTGCAGTGTGAAAACAATGGTGATTGTCGACTTTGAGAATTGTGCAGTGTGAACTCGGCATTAGAAAGTTAATGGCACCCCTTGTTTTGAGGTGTGTGTGAATACAAATCTAAAATCATGGTTAAGTGAGTCTGTCACCTTTTGTCTTTATTGCCTCTTGCTGCTTCTGTCCCATTACTTTAATTGATCGTCATTGTTCATGTTAATCAGTTCTTGGGTTAAGTGTGAATGTAATGCCTGTAGGTGTGACTTTCCCTGATCTCTGTGATAATGAGTGTTATAGTTATGCTGATTAGAGTCTGGGCAGATTCATGTAACTGCTTACATCCTTTGCATACTTAATCTTCTGATGACGGCCTCCTGAAATCAGTATAAAACTACAGTGATTCACTGCTTTAGTCAGTCTTGATCACTGCAGCACCACACAGTACATCTCAATCAAGAATCTGCTGAAGATTCACTCAGTCTCCTGATCTTCACTTCTGAGTTTCCGACCGGTGTAACTGGACATTGTAGGTATTTTGTCTCAAAACTATAACTTCGCTAATACTGTACTTTTTAGTACCCTGTGAAGGATATACTTCTACAGTTTAAGTGTTTCTAATAAACTGCTTTTATATTTAGAAACTGAACATCATTCGCTCCTAACAATGATAGATGAGTAGTAAAACCTCAGTATGCTGTTATATTTTTTGCTGGTTGATGAATCTGAACATGTACAGCTTGAACTGTATTTCTTTCTTATGGAAAAAAATGCTTATATAAAGATACTTAACTTAATTCTTAACTGGAAATATCACAAATGCTCTGTAGTGAATTGAGGACTTCACACTTGCTTATGTAAGACTGAAGATCTGTGTTATTGATCACTTTAGGAATCTGTGATTCATCTTTTACAGATCCACGTGACACTAATATAAAGATGTCATTTATTAAAGAGGAGAGTGAAGATATGAAGACTGAAGAAAGATTTAGCATCAAACCTGAAGATACTGAGGAACAAACAAAGATGGTGTTTATTAAAGAGGAGAGTGAAGACATGAAGATTGAGGAAACATTCAGAGTCAAATATGAAGAAACTGAGGAACAAACAGGTTGGTTTTCATTCTCAAAGATAAACTCACTCATCATTTGATCCTTAATAAAATGTCCAACACTACGGGAAGGAATGATATTTTTGAAGAATCTCTGGTTTTATTTGACATGGAGCGGGTCGACTCATGTGGACAGACATGTTGAGATCATATGACTCATT